>NW_024006396.1:0-12867 GCF_014805625.2 Glossina fuscipes
ATTAATTTTATTATCTTGTGCCTTTGTGTGTGTGTGTGTGTGTGTGTGTATGTGTGTGTGTGTGTGGTGTTACGCTGATATTACTATCTGCAGGCATGTGTTGTATGCCTTTTTGTCTACATTGCTTAGATATGTCTCTTTAAGTATTGGTTTTTTTCTTCTTGTTCTTCACGCTTTTACAGTTTCGCGACATATTGAAACTATTAAACGTTTTTTAACCTGTGCCTGTCAATTCTTTCCTTTTTTTTGCGATTTTAAATTTCGCATTTGTATATCGAATATTCGAGGGCAGAGATATGTAAATCTTCGTCTTGCCTTTGTAACAGTCATGAATGTGTATCTTGTAATGTGTTTCAAATATCATTAACTCTTCAATGTGATGAAGAAGAAAAATCAATGCTTAGCGTTGGAGATGTTCTATTTTTTTTTCTCCATGCACTCGCTTATATACGCGACTTTTTTTCTCTAATGAATTAGATATCTTCAACAATGGGTTAACATATTCATCACCAATTTTTTCACCTTTGAATTCGTTATCCTAGCAGTTCTTTCATTCATGCCCTAAAATGGTCCTAAGATGTTGTGTCATGCATAGTGGCGAACGGCCTACGAATTTCACTTTTTGTTTTATTTTCTCCGCTGGAAGCAAAGAATCATCCAGCTTGTGGCCTTGTTCCGGGACACGGTTATTTGCATGCCGATCGGGATTGAAAGCTTAACGACACCTTGAAATTCCAGTCCAGTTTATTGCCATCGACATCAAGTAAACTCGAACGCAACTTGAATATGCTGTTCGGCAGCATTTTTCTAACCGAAGGATCGTTTAGTCGATAGTAAGAAACTAATCGGCAGCAATTTTCTAACCGAAAGATCTTTTATTCGATGGTAAGAAACTTATCGGCGGCTGTAAGCTTGCTGCTCATTAAAGACGATTAAGTTTACTGGATATCGGCAGTAGTTAACCGTGTCCATCCACATCCATCTCGGCAATGAGCAGTCACTTTAAGAGCACATAAGCTGAGCATGGAAATCATTTGATGCTCAGTTCCTTTTTGGATAATTCAAAAAGAATTTGTGGCAAGGGTTTAACGTGGGTTCCTGCCTGTAAGGCTTAACCCCACGGTGGCCCAAACCACTTTTTAAGCGTACTACGCCCCCTGGCGAGTTAGACAATCCCCACAGAGTAGGGGCCTAAACAGCACCAGAATCCAGAATAGTTTATTGTGTATGGAACAATAAACCCCACTCTGGAGAATGGCGAGGCCTAGCTGCACTCAATTGTTCCATTTTAGCTAGGCACTCGCCAACCACAACCACCACGAGTACTCCCCGAAGGGCCGCACCCAAGCAGTCAGGACTCACAAATTGATCAACTGACTGCTTCCGCCACAAGGCTTCCACTGTGCTTGTTGATCAATTACCACCATAATTCATACAGTTGACTCGTTTTATACACCATCAGAAACCTAGAAAGCACGATTAGCGAGTCGACATGTCCAAGTTCAAATCCCAGTGCAGTAGAGCCGTACTTTAGTTATGATTGTCGTGACCTTTAGTGGCTGCTAGGCTGAGAAAGACTTAACACTACCGATTCGACACTCCCGTTCCACACTGCCACCACACTCTACACCCCTCTCTCTTTGTCTTCTCTTTTCGGGTAACAGACATCCCTGACTAATTGGTCGTGAAAAAAAAATAAATTGAAGATTCTCATCCCAGTATTGATCTTGTAACTGTTTGAAGGAAGAGGCTAACTGAGGTAGACTTAACTTCGAGCGATCATCAAGTAATCAGAGCAGTAGAATGCGGAGAGCGTTTTTCCTCTGAATCCTAAAACATGACATTGAACTTTAAAAATGCCTGAGTCCCAAGAAAAATCTTTTCAGTCTTTTCCTTATTCGGTTGTGCACTTGATCGTTGCTTGCCGGAATAACAAGTGACTACTTTAGGACTTAGCTAAAGGAGGTTAGGAATTTTGATGTAACAGCTAATGGGTTATGAGCGCCCTTAAAAGACGATTAACTTAAAGATTTTCAGCGGGTCTAGGTGATACTTGGAAGTCCTTCCTGTTGTTGTGTTAATTTTAGGAAAATAATAAGAAACATCGTTGCATGGATGCGAGCATAAGTCTACTTTTGGGAGAAACAAGATTTCATCTAAAGAATATCACCAGAGAAAGACAACGTAAGAAGAGAACGACAGAGAGGCATAGATGCAAGAAAATAGGTAAGGAGACTGGCAGTTTATAAGACAGCGAAATAAATTCTGAAATCACTTGAACAAATCTGTTTATACCCGTCTGTTCTTTTATCTCCTTTCCGTCTTGTCCATGTATATGTTGTTCTCTACAGTTACATTTGCTTTTCATTCCCCTAAATTCAGTAGAAGAGTAGATGTGAAATTTTACCAAAATATCTCCAAATTTGTGGCCTATAGATTGAACAAAAAAAAACGACACAGGTAAAGGGACGGACGGGTGGCCGAACTGGCTTAGATCGTTTCAGATCCACTTTTTTCTGATGAAGATTGGGTCTATCTCAAGTCTTTCTGGGTATTGCATATATATGCACAAACTTGGTAGATCCCTACAAGTGAGGTAGAGTATAATGAAAAATATCGAAATCTTCTCTAAGATATTTCTTATCTTCGCACAAAAAGATTTTGATATTCTTCAAAGTAGAATATGCTTGTTATGAAACCTTTACATCTTCCAATCACAGTGTATACAGTCTTTGGTTTGGATCAAACTTGAGAAACTTTTTTGGATTATGCCAATGGATAGAATGGGTATCACACAAAATTCGTCCTCTGCCTAGCAAAATCTTTCTTCTATATATATATATATATTTTGTTTTTTTCTATATTTAAATATCGTAAAATACTTTGTTATGTGTATTTATATTTGAAAATATTTTGAAAAAGATCATAAATGTTGACGTATTCGCAAGAAAACATTTTTATGGATGATTTTTTAAAGAAGAAAAAAATCCATTTAAAAAACTTTGTCAACGGAGTGTGTAAATGACTTAATTGAATCGTGAACTATTCGAGAAGATATAGAACTGCACAACTCATATTCAGAACAGAAAGAATGTCAGTATTTGTATTCACATAAATTTCTTGGAACTCATTAGGCTTTTCGCCATTGATTCTTTAAAATCAATTAATCAATCAATTAGTTTCAATTTACTTTTGCAAAGTCTTTAGACTCTCCTCCCTTGGCTTTTGTGGCAATGCAACCCGTTAAGATAACAAAAGAGTATTTTTATATATAAAAAATATGACCAAAGGTGATGTATCCTATAGATGTAACACGGCGACGGAGGGAACTGAGAAAATAGAAAGAGCTAAGGGGTTATAAACGTGAGCCTAGTGGCTGCGGGAGCAATCGGTAAATGTTATGCTTTGAACGACTGAGGATTGATTACAGCTACGTGCTAAGACAACTGTACCGCAGTGAGACTTCAGCCCGCCGTTGAATCGCAGTTCTTATCTACTCACCTACTCATGAGGACACAATGCGTTGTTAGCTTGCGCGATCTGGTGTAAGACTTCAAACCATGTATAATGTGTTGCCTCAACTCCAAGAGTTATTCATTGACTATGGCGTTCAACTTCTATTCAATCCCACAAGCGATTGTACATGTAGGGACAATCTGACAATATGAGTTTTGATGGTAAATCTAATTGATTCTAACGAAGCTCAAATACTTCGAAGAGTTACCTATTTCCATACATTCTATGATTAGAAGACGCGAAGTTGAATTTCCTCAAGTACTCAGAGGATTGGGTGAAATATAGTGGCAGGTTTGCATTATATTCGGAAGCAAATGACATGCACTGACCAAAGGAATTTCTCAAGTCATTTTCGTAAAGTGAACAATTTAACGATTCTTCGTATGCAGTACGCACGCGTCAATCTTTAATTTAACATACGCTTAAGTAGGCCACCAGAAACGTGTCTTGCGAGGGTGCTTTCTCGCTTACTTCCTCTACAGTCTCTGAAATTTATTACAAGACAAAATATATATGCGATGTTCAGCCCTTTTTTTTTAAATTATGGCTTGTTTTATTGTTTTATGTCCTCCAGACAAATTCTATTCATTTCTTTTTTTTTTTTACTTTTTCGTATATTTTATTTTATAGTCTGAAATATGTCTTGACACACACGAGTACATCTACTTTCCTACATATATATAAATGCTAAGAGAGAAGTAAGTCTTATGTTTAATCTTTTTGATATCGAAAACTCGCACCTTAGATGAATTGGTTACGAGTGTTTCCTGTGTGCGTCAAGAAACAAAGAGTAGAAAAGAAGGAAGAAAAAAAAATTTAAGAATGAAAGGAGTAAAAAACATTTAAAAAAAGTTATTTTCATATTGAAGAAAAGGGGTAGTTTTGGTTACACATCTGGATAAAGTCCTGGTTTTGCTAAACGTTATTTATTTTTTTTTTTACTTCGTTTTATTTTATTGTGTATATTTGTTGCCTTTGTTTTATTACTAAATAAGAATCTTTCTTCATAGAACTTCTGGCACTTGAAAGTGAAAACATATAACGAACAGTTTCAACGAACACGAGAAAATGTTGTTTTTGCTTTATGAACTTACTAAACCATTACTTCAGATTTCACTACGCGTAATACTTTGAAGAAAAAAAACAAAAAAAGAAATGAAAACTTTTCATTAAAAACACCTTGAAAAATTTGATTGGAAGGTATTCTTTTCCAAGTATTTCTTAAGAAATTTACTCAAATTTGTTTCCCTTATTAGCGTTGAAAATGAATTCTCAAAACTTTTATGCTTTACTACTACCTATGTCATCCACGATGATCTGAGGATCATTGACTTATGGCGCTTTTCTCAATGCGACTAAAATATTATAGATAGGAGTTACAAAATTATAGAGAATGATGGAAAAATCAAAGAAAAATTATGAAAGTATATATACACATATATATATACATGTTGCATGTGTATGTTTCCAAGATTTCTAAACTTTTGATTAGGTCACATATAACCGGTTGCAAGGAGAATTACGTTAACTGTATATGAATAGTTCAATCGGTTTAAATTTATTACGCATTTTATTACCGTATAGAAAAGTTTATACTCGCGTGATATAAAACGTTTGATATATTTTGTGAAATATTTATATCAATTACTTAGTTCGATTGGCTTATATTAATTATGAATTTTATTGTCGCGTGATATAAAACGTTTGATATATTTTGTCAAATATTTATATCAATTACTTAGTTCGGTTGGTTTATATTTATTATGAATTTTATTGTCGTATAGAAAAGTTTATATTCGCGTGATATAAAACGTTTGATATATTTAGTCAAATACTTTCTAAAGCGTATGCGACAAATATTTCATTTTTTTTTTTTGTTTTTGGTCAGCAATTTTTTACTTTGCGTTTAGATATTTTTGTTATTTTCAGTTTATATTTTGTACGTATACGAAATTAAGTTAACTTCCTGTGTCTGGTCAATTATAGCAAATTAATAAGGACTTCCGTTGTTTTCATTTTCAAATGGTTAACCCCTTTTGTTATCTATCGCTCTGCATCGTTGGCCTGTGCTTTCTAATGTCTGCTTGTTGATTTCAAGGACAAACTTTGTTTATTTGGCTTTTGTTTTTCTTTCTTTTTTTTTGTGTTTGGCTTAGCATTTAATAAACGAAGAGTGAAAGGATTGCAAATAAAAGCAAAAGTTATTAATTGAGTAACTAACGCGACAGTGTGTGTGCAATCGGAAGAAGAGGCAACACTTTTAAAGCATAAATTTATGAAAACGTAACTAAAAGTAATTTAACTATGGGTTATGCCTCGAATGAGATACTTTGACGACTATAAAGCTGTTATATGTTTCTTATGTTTGCACAATTAATCTTCTCATATATGCGCGGTGAAGCAACTTTTTGATAACTTGCTTTGTAGCGGTGCTTTAGCAAATGTTTATTAATTCTAGCACTTCTTAGTTAGGACTATGCAAACGGACTCTGAAATAGTTTGTTAACTTTTTCCATCACTTATATAGCGTTTCAATGATTTTTTTTTATTATTGGATAGAACTAAAACATTCAACTAACTTTGTACATGTCATTTAAAACTAGGTGATGATCGGTATACATATGATGAGCTGTGAAATAATTGAACACTATATACGAGGTTTTTTGTACCCTACGTTATTTGCATTACATCGTTCAGTGAGTCTCCGATCCGACAACAACGCTGCTTATAGACAGATATGATTGCAGGGCAGTACCAATCTTCAAGCGAAATGTATAAATTATCAAGACCTTACGATCGTTGGCTTACATGTTACAGTGATTTTAGTGATGTTGCTATTTTCGTCGCTTTGAGCGACTTTCAAGGGTTTGGTTCGCTCGCCTAAACGCCGATTTGACTCTGGAGTGTAGTGCTGGATTCATCTTCCATCCATAGTCGCATAGCGCATGAGAAAATCCTATCCGGACTAATGTTCGTGCAAAATAGGGTGCCATCTATCTTGCGCAACTTTATTTTACGGTCTTTCAAAATTATTTTGTACACTCTTCTAATGTTTCTTGGAACAACTGCTGTTTTTAGGCGACCAGAGCGTGCAGGTGTCGTAGCTGTTCGTACCACCGTATTGAATCTGAGCAGGCCAGTAAATAACCGTTGATTTTCCTACTTCAAAGACTTGACAACGCTTACGAAGTCACTGTTTGGGTTTAAAACTATTTTTCCCCCACAAAAAGAAACATACTTTAATCCACACAGAAAATTCCTTCTCATTCAGCAGCTCCTTGAAGCAAATTGTTAAAATTACACTTCTAGATTCTTTTTAAAACGTCTAAGAATTTCTTTACTTTTCATGCATTTTAAGAACGCATTTACTCGGATATATCTCGACCTACTTTGCAAGAAATGTATTAAGTGATACGACGATTTATTGCACTCCAGCAACGATTCTTTCTTCTTAAAGCAAAACTTTCTCACTCTCGCGTGTCCGCTTGTAGGAATTGTTACGCTCTTCCAAACGACCATTTTTGGGGGAAAGGTTTGAATGTGCATTTAAGCTGCAGCTTTTTGTTTCGTCAATTGCATATGTTCTTAATTGTGCCTCTGGCCTTGACCTACTTCTAAATATTGTGTCGTTTCGAAAAAATAACGTTTTTTTCTTACCTTTCAAATATTTTCGCCATCTGACAACCGTTTGTCTCCTGTAATTGAAAGCAACGCTTAACGCAAGTACGTAAGGGAATGTAATTGTTATCAATGTAGGGCGCTAGGCTATCAATTCGCAAAACATACACACACACACACGCACACACACACACACATTCAGGAACAAACAAATTCTTGTCAAACCATATAAAGGAGTACGAAAGACAATTCGAAAACAATATTCTCCCGCAAATACAAAAAAAAAAAAAAAAAAAAAGGAAAAAAATTTCAAAACAGTTGTTACATTTCAAAGCACACATTACTTCCTGTAAGTAAGTGAATTGCAGCGACAATGATAGACAGAAAGAAAGTAAAAGGGAGAAGTAGTGCGTAGTAGAAGAAGAGAAATAAAGAGCGAGAGTGACAGAGAGACAAGTGAACGAAGGAAGAGTGTTGTAAATCCTGGTAGACGAGGGAAACACTTGCTCTTGCACTTGAACAATTGCTGTAAGGCAAAAAGCAATTACAAGGGGAAAGTTGGTAAAGTAAGTAAGCGCAACGCATTTGTACATATATATATATATATATATATAAATATATGTATATATGTACAGTGTATTAAGTCAAACTGAAGGAAAAATGAAATAGAATGAAATGTTCATTCTAAGGCAATAACTCGGGTAATCAGCACAATGAAGGATAAACTGTCGAGGCATTACAGAGGTCTTACCTGTATTATTATTGTTTCCCTAGGCCTATTGTTTATGCTGTCTACGCTCGATGCATAAGTTTGCTTTTCTGTTCTATCTTCTTAGCAAAAAAGCAAAATAAAAAAAAACGTAGCTTTTTTTTTTTTATATTTATACCAACAATATCGTTATAGCTGTTGTAACAGCCTTACTGTGATAAAACATGTTGATATGCAAACGCATACCAATCAACCAACTGCAGCATAATACAAACGACAAAGCCCGGTACAGTTGAAGAGCACAGACAGACAAACAATTTACAAGTCTTTTTTTGAATTGTTGTTGTTGTTATTATTGTTGATGTTTTTATTGTTGTCATAATACATACATATATATGTGTATCTAAAGGCAGCACGTTCTCAATTGTGTGTAATTGAGGAAGGCCTTAAACCTATAAAAAGGGGAATGCAAAGGTTTTCTTTTTTTCCTCTTGTTTCGCCTTTGTTGTTGTTATTATTGCTATACGGCGAGAAGCTTGTTGTAAATTTAAACGTTTGGATTTATAACTTGGGCCAACTCTACTTGAATCGAGTATTGGTGGGAAAGGGATAGAGACGACTCACAACATCAATAGCGTATAGTAGAGTACTAATAGCGATATAAGAACAAGAGCAACAATAAAAAAAAAAAAAATAAAATAACAACAACATTAGCAAATTTAAAAGTATGTGTTGCTAATAAAACTACGTCACAGCCCTTAGTGTTAGTTTGTGCGTAAAATATAAATGCCTGACAGAGCGAACATTTAGCAGCAAACCTTTGAGAACATGAGAAGAAGAAGAGTTATGGTTGGATCTGTATATCTATGTCAGAGTAACTCACATGTACATGAACGTATGTACTTCATTTACTTCATTTACGTTACTTCACTTACTAGCTATAGTTTACACTCTCTACAGCAACAGTAATAGCAACAACAATAGAATGAAAGGAAAAAAAGGCGTTCAACAAAATGTGTCTTTTCAAGTTGTAAACATTTGCTATAAGATTTTGTTAAAACAAAGAGGAGATTGTTGATCTACTCGAATCCATTCATACACATAAACACACACGCACACACAGACCGGCAAACTGTTGCTCTTAGAGTCAATTTGGACAAACACTTGTCGTTGGTGTTTTTGTAACAATATCGGCTGAGTTGCTTACAAATTGGCGCTAAAAGATATGTTTTCCATGTTGTAATTGTAGTCAGTTGTTCATAATTATTCTTCATAGCAATACACATACAACAGCAACCGCAGCCGTAGCAGTATTCAAATTAATAAAGTTTTTTTTGTTTTTCTCTGTTTTTTTTTTTTTTTTTTTTTTGAATAGAAAAATGCTATTTTTTATGAAAGACAACCAAAAAACAAAAAAATTATAAAGTAAAAATAGCAAATTTTTATTAATTATATTACACTATGTATGTTTTCCCATAAATGTAACCAACCGTAACAAATTGTCACAAAAATGACAAAAACAAAAACAGTAATAAAACGGCAAAAAAAAAGAAAGGACTTTTAAACAGGACTCTTGTACATATGCTTTTTGTTTTTACATTTTGACCTAACTAACATATGTAACGATGAACATCTTGTTGCAACCCTCCTTGTCTGCCAGCCGTTTTTATTACTATTTATATAATGTAATTATTATATTTAACCAACTAGAACCTAGTAATTGATGTGCACAGTTAATTCAATAGGTCTTGTTATTGTTGTTTTAATGCATTTATAAACTCTCGACTTGTTCGCTTGACGAACGTAATTAAACTTCATCGCTATATATTAGTACTTCAGCCTAGAAAAGGGTATATTAATTCTATTATACGATTTCCCCATAGGAGATAGTTTTAAAAGCTTCTTCTTCTCGTCTTGCCTGTTTAATATGTGTTGTACCCGATCCTAGCTCTATGATATGGTACTTTTTAGTTATGCGTAGGAAGATAATGCGCCCATATACACAGCCGGAAAATTTCATTCTTGGTTCGAGGAGTAATGCGGTAATCATGAAATATCTTCCCTGGCGAACATAATCGCTAAACTTCAATGCAATTGGCGGATGTTTTGGTACGAGAATGAGACGACATTCCACTGAAAGCTATTCAGTTGCTCTACGAATCGATTCCTTAAAGAAACGCCGCTGTCATGTTAGCAAATGCTGGCCCCGACACTTAATTAATAATAAATAAAAATTGCCTACGTATCACTTGTTTATATGATTTTATCCATGGTTTGTATATTTAACACAAACACTCAATAAGTTGATAGGACGGGATAAGAATGTCAACACTATTACCTTACACACATGATTTTTAGATTTTGCTTTTGAGACTTTTAAAGCCTGCAAACGGAATTTCACGAAATTCCAACCATTACAAGTTTACAAGTTACACTAGTTTTACTCACCTCACTTTTCTTTATGTTTAACTTGGATAAGGCTGAACTACGTGCAAGGCGTAATTAAAATAAAACTACAAATTGTAAATAATGGTCGAAATTTATTATGAAATAATATTATCAGTGTGAAGGTCACTACTAACTAAAACTCCTATGGATTTTCCGATAGTCATCTTATGTCTTTATGTTGTCCTGCAAACTTATTGAACGATTTGCTGTAATATATGTATTTTTTCAAAGTAAATTACATGAATTATTTATTCATATTAGCAAATAACAATTAGTTCAATATATTGCAAGACCACAAAAATGTGTACCTGTTTTCAGTTCTATCGCGAACTAATGTTTTACGTTAGCGACTATTGTCTATTAGAAAAGGTGTATAAGATTGTAAAATGGAAAATCAAATTTGTGAACATGAGTGAAATAGATAAGAAGAAAAGCAATATCAATAACTGTATGGATGGAGTAGAAGTGTAGGATGAAATACTGTTGAGTTAGAAAAATAATATTCTTCCAGTCAGCGATAAAGGCATGTGTAAGCGTAAACAGGAAGACCGCTACGCTCAATCGAAACCCGATTACTGTGACAGTATACTGAAAATTGTAGGTCAGCGTGCTGCTGACTAAAAGTTCATTTTAAGCAACGCCTCTTATCCTTCATTCATACAAACTCAAGTAATTTACCGTTTGTGGGGCTAGAACGCAAAAATGGCTATAATTCAACTTACGATATATTCAGTGTTGTAGCGATTAAGAAAAAAATGAAATAAAATCTAAATTGGGCCGCCGGGAAAAGGGAACCATTTCCCGCCTTCTTCTATCCTCTTGGTAGAAAATTTGAAGCGCTATCTTTTCATTGAAGTGTGTGTGATTTGGCACATGTAAGTTTAACTCTGTTATTATTTGATGTTAGAACTTGATGAGTTTCACATAAATTCTGAGCTTATAGTACTCTGGTCGGTTACAAGCTTAGTTTTGTTTTATATAGAAATGCCAAAGATAGCGTGGGCTCCAAAATGTCAAAGCAAATCGGAAATCCCTTCATTCATAGTTAAGCCAATCCTCAGCGGCTTTTTATAATTTCAGTTGCACGCCGTGGAATATATAAGCGTTCACAGCACACAGATATGTATGTACCCTCTTGTCCAGCGATTTCGAATTCATTTAACCGCACTTGCCTACGCATCGCTTATTGCGTAGGGTATAAGGGTGCTGTAGCGTTCTAACGCTCCATGCAACGTGTAGAACTTTTGATTTTTTTTAGATTGTTTTTTATTTTACTTTAAGTTTGATGAGCAAATTAAGAAAAAAAAAACATTCTCTCCACAGATTACGCTGTTCTTTCTATGGATGGATGAAAATTAAATTAATTCGACTTTGCGTTTTTTTTCTTTGATTCTTATTTAACTTTATTTTAAACCATTTAATTAGTTATTAAAAGTATTTAAAAAAAAATTACAAATAAATATGTAACACTAATACATAGATAAAAGTGTAGTTCTTTATTCTTTCCTTCCTCTTCAAGAGAGAATAGAAAGATTGATGTCAGATCTCAATAATCTTATATACCTCAATGTTTACTTTGGTCGTCACCGCTTTAAGCACATAGAGGATATCCCCTGAGCGATTGGTCATATCTCGGAAAGGTGAAAATATATTTTTAATAATAATAACTTTTCACATTGAATTCCAAAAGGCTTTTATATGCTTTACATACATTTAAACATATAAAAAAAACTCAATTTCCATAGTTTGTAATGCTGAGTAGGAGTCTGAGTCACAAGAATGAAGCGAAACCATCGCTAGATGAAATAAATATTGAAACACGGGTTCTATACGGGGAAAGAGATGATATCATGGTGAAATCCACCCTCTTATGGGAAAACTGGTCCAAGAAATATCAACAGGACAGAGCTGCAATGTATTCCCCAGGCACTACAATTATTACCCTATGTTTAAATCGTTCGATTCTCGTGACTTTTCAAAAGAAAATTTCTTTTCTTGATAGTTCTTAAGAGCCCTGTTTGTCTGTCCATACGGAAAGGTTTTCTGCCTAAAATGTAGCAGAGGGACTAATTAATAAAGGAGGAGGAGAATATTTTTAATAAAATACCTAAAGGCTTACACTTTGTTAACCAACATTTAATTTTACTCGCACAAAAGTAGGCAGAGACATATTCACACTCTTGATATCTTATACATATATATTGAATGTTTGCAAGTATAATTACATATTTACATATTGACGTATGTCGCATTGGCAATATTTCTATATGAGTAGCAATCACATTGATTGATCAATCATTTCCAATGTCTTAAGTGATCTCACACCATTTCTTATAAATTTATTTAAATGTAGCCACACAAAAGCTTTGTCTAGCTCCTGATACGACTGTGACATTGCTTTTTACATTGCTTCTGTGTGTATGGTTGTATGCGTGCAAATTATTACTGAACAGCAAGATATATTTCACTGATGAAAACCAACAATGCAATGATTTTAATTAAATCGCACCAATTAAGCATATTAAACGAACAACGAAGAAATCTTCCTTAGAAAACAAAAAAAAAAAAAAAAAAAA
>NW_024006397.1:0-12866 GCF_014805625.2 Glossina fuscipes
ATTAATTTTATTATCTTGTGCCTTTGTGTGTGTGTGTGTGTGTGTGTATGTGTGTGTGTGTGTGGTGTTACGCTGATATTACTATCTGCAGGCATGTGTTGTATGCCTTTTTGTCTACATTGCTTAGATATGTCTCTTTAAGTATTGGTTTTTTTCTTCTTGTTCTTCACGCTTTTACAGTTTCGCGACATATTGAAACTATTAAACGTTTTTTAACCTGTGCCTGTCAATTCTTTCCTTTTTTTTGCGATTTTAAATTTCGCATTTGTATATCGAATATTCGAGGGCAGAGATATGTAAATCTTCGTCTTGCCTTTGTAACAGTCATGAATGTGTATCTTGTAATGTGTTTCAAATATCATTAACTCTTCAATGTGATGAAGAAGAAAAATCAATGCTTAGCGTTGGAGATGTTCTATTTTTTTTTCTCCATGCACTCGCTTATATACGCGACTTTTTTTCTCTAATGAATTAGATATCTTCAACAATGGGTTAACATATTCATCACCAATTTTTTCACCTTTGAATTCGTTATCCTAGCAGTTCTTTCATTCATGCCCTAAAATGGTCCTAAGATGTTGTGTCATGCATAGTGGCGAACGGCCTACGAATTTCACTTTTTGTTTTATTTTCTCCGCTGGAAGCAAAGAATCATCCAGCTTGTGGCCTTGTTCCGGGACACGGTTATTTGCATGCCGATCGGGATTGAAAGCTTAACGACACCTTGAAATTCCAGTCCAGTTTATTGCCATCGACATCAAGTAAACTCGAACGCAACTTGAATATGCTGTTCGGCAGCATTTTTCTAACCGAAGGATCGTTTAGTCGATAGTAAGAAACTAATCGGCAGCAATTTTCTAACCGAAAGATCTTTTATTCGATGGTAAGAAACTTATCGGCGGCTGTAAGCTTGCTGCTCATTAAAGACGATTAAGTTTACTGGATATCGGCAGTAGTTAACCGTGTCCATCCACATCCATCTCGGCAATGAGCAGTCACTTTAAGAGCACATAAGCTGAGCATGGAAATCATTTGATGCTCAGTTCCTTTTTGGATAATTCAAAAAGAATTTGTGGCAAGGGTTTAACGTGGGTTCCTGCCTGTAAGGCTTAACCCCACGGTGGCCCAAACCACTTTTTAAGCGTACTACGCCCCCTGGCGAGTTAGACAATCCCCACAGAGTAGGGGCCTAAACAGCACCAGAATCCAGAATAGTTTATTGTGTATGGAACAATAAACCCCACTCTGGAGAATGGCGAGGCCTAGCTGCACTCAATTGTTCCATTTTAGCTAGGCACTCGCCAACCACAACCACCACGAGTACTCCCCGAAGGGCCGCACCCAAGCAGTCAGGACTCACAAATTGATCAACTGACTGCTTCCGCCACAAGGCTTCCACTGTGCTTGTTGATCAATTACCACCATAATTCATACAGTTGACTCGTTTTATACACCATCAGAAACCTAGAAAGCACGATTAGCGAGTCGACATGTCCAAGTTCAAATCCCAGTGCAGTAGAGCCGTACTTTAGTTATGATTGTCGTGACCTTTAGTGGCTGCTAGGCTGAGAAAGACTTAACACTACCGATTCGACACTCCCGTTCCACACTGCCACCACACTCTACACCCCTCTCTCTTTGTCTTCTCTTTTCGGGTAACAGACATCCCTGACTAATTGGTCGTGAAAAAAAAAATAAATTGAAGATTCTCATCCCAGTATTGATCTTGTAACTGTTTGAAGGAAGAGGCTAACTGAGGTAGACTTAACTTCGAGCGATCATCAAGTAATCAGAGCAGTAGAATGCGGAGAGCGTTTTTCCTCTGAATCCTAAAACATGACATTGAACTTTAAAAATGCCTGAGTCCCAAGAAAAATCTTTTCAGTCTTTTCCTTATTCGGTTGTGCACTTGATCGTTGCTTGCCGGAATAACAAGTGACTACTTTAGGACTTAGCTAAAGGAGGTTAGGAATTTTGATGTAACAGCTAATGGGTTATGAGCGCCCTTAAAAGACGATTAACTTAAAGATTTTCAGCGGGTCTAGGTGATACTTGGAAGTCCTTCCTGTTGTTGTGTTAATTTTAGGAAAATAATAAGAAACATCGTTGCATGGATGCGAGCATAAGTCTACTTTTGGGAGAAACAAGATTTCATCTAAAGAATATCACCAGAGAAAGACAACGTAAGAAGAGAACGACAGAGAGGCATAGATGCAAGAAAATAGGTAAGGAGACTGGCAGTTTATAAGACAGCGAAATAAATTCTGAAATCACTTGAACAAATCTGTTTATACCCGTCTGTTCTTTTATCTCCTTTCCGTCTTGTCCATGTATATGTTGTTCTCTACAGTTACATTTGCTTTTCATTCCCCTAAATTCAGTAGAAGAGTAGATGTGAAATTTTACCAAAATATCTCCAAATTTGTGGCCTATAGATTGAACAAAAAAAAACGACACAGGTAAAGGGACGGACGGGTGGCCGAACTGGCTTAGATCGTTTCAGATCCACTTTTTTCTGATGAAGATTGGGTCTATCTCAAGTCTTTCTGGGTATTGCATATATATGCACAAACTTGGTAGATCCCTACAAGTGAGGTAGAGTATAATGAAAAATATCGAAATCTTCTCTAAGATATTTCTTATCTTCGCACAAAAAGATTTTGATATTCTTCAAAGTAGAATATGCTTGTTATGAAACCTTTACATCTTCCAATCACAGTGTATACAGTCTTTGGTTTGGATCAAACTTGAGAAACTTTTTTGGATTATGCCAATGGATAGAATGGGTATCACACAAAATTCGTCCTCTGCCTAGCAAAATCTTTCTTCTATATATATATATATATTTTGTTTTTTTCTATATTTAAATATCGTAAAATACTTTGTTATGTGTATTTATATTTGAAAATATTTTGAAAAAGATCATAAATGTTGACGTATTCGCAAGAAAACATTTTTATGGATGATTTTTTAAAGAAGAAAAAAATCCATTTAAAAAACTTTGTCAACGGAGTGTGTAAATGACTTAATTGAATCGTGAACTATTCGAGAAGATATAGAACTGCACAACTCATATTCAGAACAGAAAGAATGTCAGTATTTGTATTCACATAAATTTCTTGGAACTCATTAGGCTTTTCGCCATTGATTCTTTAAAATCAATTAATCAATCAATTAGTTTCAATTTACTTTTGCAAAGTCTTTAGACTCTCCTCCCTTGGCTTTTGTGGCAATGCAACCCGTTAAGATAACAAAAGAGTATTTTTATATATAAAAAATATGACCAAAGGTGATGTATCCTATAGATGTAACACGGCGACGGAGGGAACTGAGAAAATAGAAAGAGCTAAGGGGTTATAAACGTGAGCCTAGTGGCTGCGGGAGCAATCGGTAAATGTTATGCTTTGAACGACTGAGGATTGATTACAGCTACGTGCTAAGACAACTGTACCGCAGTGAGACTTCAGCCCGCCGTTGAATCGCAGTTCTTATCTACTCACCTACTCATGAGGACACAATGCGTTGTTAGCTTGCGCGATCTGGTGTAAGACTTCAAACCATGTATAATGTGTTGCCTCAACTCCAAGAGTTATTCATTGACTATGGCGTTCAACTTCTATTCAATCCCACAAGCGATTGTACATGTAGGGACAATCTGACAATATGAGTTTTGATGGTAAATCTAATTGATTCTAACGAAGCTCAAATACTTCGAAGAGTTACCTATTTCCATACATTCTATGATTAGAAGACGCGAAGTTGAATTTCCTCAAGTACTCAGAGGATTGGGTGAAATATAGTGGCAGGTTTGCATTATATTCGGAAGCAAATGACATGCACTGACCAAAGGAATTTCTCAAGTCATTTTCGTAAAGTGAACAATTTAACGATTCTTCGTATGCAGTACGCACGCGTCAATCTTTAATTTAACATACGCTTAAGTAGGCCACCAGAAACGTGTCTTGCGAGGGTGCTTTCTCGCTTACTTCCTCTACAGTCTCTGAAATTTATTACAAGACAAAATATATATGCGATGTTCAGCCCTTTTTTTTTAAATTATGGCTTGTTTTATTGTTTTATGTCCTCCAGACAAATTCTATTCATTTCTTTTTTTTTTTTACTTTTTCGTATATTTTATTTTATAGTCTGAAATATGTCTTGACACACACGAGTACATCTACTTTCCTACATATATATAAATGCTAAGAGAGAAGTAAGTCTTATGTTTAATCTTTTTGATATCGAAAACTCGCACCTTAGATGAATTGGTTACGAGTGTTTCCTGTGTGCGTCAAGAAACAAAGAGTAGAAAAGAAGGAAGAAAAAAAAATTTAAGAATGAAAGGAGTAAAAAACATTTAAAAAAAGTTATTTTCATATTGAAGAAAAGGGGTAGTTTTGGTTACACATCTGGATAAAGTCCTGGTTTTGCTAAACGTTATTTATTTTTTTTTTTACTTCGTTTTATTTTATTGTGTATATTTGTTGCCTTTGTTTTATTACTAAATAAGAATCTTTCTTCATAGAACTTCTGGCACTTGAAAGTGAAAACATATAACGAACAGTTTCAACGAACACGAGAAAATGTTGTTTTTGCTTTATGAACTTACTAAACCATTACTTCAGATTTCACTACGCGTAATACTTTGAAGAAAAAAAACAAAAAAAGAAATGAAAACTTTTCATTAAAAACACCTTGAAAAATTTGATTGGAAGGTATTCTTTTCCAAGTATTTCTTAAGAAATTTACTCAAATTTGTTTCCCTTATTAGCGTTGAAAATGAATTCTCAAAACTTTTATGCTTTACTACTACCTATGTCATCCACGATGATCTGAGGATCATTGACTTATGGCGCTTTTCTCAATGCGACTAAAATATTATAGATAGGAGTTACAAAATTATAGAGAATGATGGAAAAATCAAAGAAAAATTATGAAAGTATATATACACATATATATATACATGTTGCATGTGTATGTTTCCAAGATTTCTAAACTTTTGATTAGGTCACATATAACCGGTTGCAAGGAGAATTACGTTAACTGTATATGAATAGTTCAATCGGTTTAAATTTATTACGCATTTTATTACCGTATAGAAAAGTTTATACTCGCGTGATATAAAACGTTTGATATATTTTGTGAAATATTTATATCAATTACTTAGTTCGATTGGCTTATATTAATTATGAATTTTATTGTCGCGTGATATAAAACGTTTGATATATTTTGTCAAATATTTATATCAATTACTTAGTTCGGTTGGTTTATATTTATTATGAATTTTATTGTCGTATAGAAAAGTTTATATTCGCGTGATATAAAACGTTTGATATATTTAGTCAAATACTTTCTAAAGCGTATGCGACAAATATTTCATTTTTTTTTTTTGTTTTTGGTCAGCAATTTTTTACTTTGCGTTTAGATATTTTTGTTATTTTCAGTTTATATTTTGTACGTATACGAAATTAAGTTAACTTCCTGTGTCTGGTCAATTATAGCAAATTAATAAGGACTTCCGTTGTTTTCATTTTCAAATGGTTAACCCCTTTTGTTATCTATCGCTCTGCATCGTTGGCCTGTGCTTTCTAATGTCTGCTTGTTGATTTCAAGGACAAACTTTGTTTATTTGGCTTTTGTTTTTCTTTCTTTTTTTTTGTGTTTGGCTTAGCATTTAATAAACGAAGAGTGAAAGGATTGCAAATAAAAGCAAAAGTTATTAATTGAGTAACTAACGCGACAGTGTGTGTGCAATCGGAAGAAGAGGCAACACTTTTAAAGCATAAATTTATGAAAACGTAACTAAAAGTAATTTAACTATGGGTTATGCCTCGAATGAGATACTTTGACGACTATAAAGCTGTTATATGTTTCTTATGTTTGCACAATTAATCTTCTCATATATGCGCGGTGAAGCAACTTTTTGATAACTTGCTTTGTAGCGGTGCTTTAGCAAATGTTTATTAATTCTAGCACTTCTTAGTTAGGACTATGCAAACGGACTCTGAAATAGTTTGTTAACTTTTTCCATCACTTATATAGCGTTTCAATGATTTTTTTTTATTATTGGATAGAACTAAAACATTCAACTAACTTTGTACATGTCATTTAAAACTAGGTGATGATCGGTATACATATGATGAGCTGTGAAATAATTGAACACTATATACGAGGTTTTTTGTACCCTACGTTATTTGCATTACATCGTTCAGTGAGTCTCCGATCCGACAACAACGCTGCTTATAGACAGATATGATTGCAGGGCAGTACCAATCTTCAAGCGAAATGTATAAATTATCAAGACCTTACGATCGTTGGCTTACATGTTACAGTGATTTTAGTGATGTTGCTATTTTCGTCGCTTTGAGCGACTTTCAAGGGTTTGGTTCGCTCGCCTAAACGCCGATTTGACTCTGGAGTGTAGTGCTGGATTCATCTTCCATCCATAGTCGCATAGCGCATGAGAAAATCCTATCCGGACTAATGTTCGTGCAAAATAGGGTGCCATCTATCTTGCGCAACTTTATTTTACGGTCTTTCAAAATTATTTTGTACACTCTTCTAATGTTTCTTGGAACAACTGCTGTTTTTAGGCGACCAGAGCGTGCAGGTGTCGTAGCTGTTCGTACCACCGTATTGAATCTGAGCAGGCCAGTAAATAACCGTTGATTTTCCTACTTCAAAGACTTGACAACGCTTACGAAGTCACTGTTTGGGTTTAAAACTATTTTTCCCCCACAAAAAGAAACATACTTTAATCCACACAGAAAATTCCTTCTCATTCAGCAGCTCCTTGAAGCAAATTGTTAAAATTACACTTCTAGATTCTTTTTAAAACGTCTAAGAATTTCTTTACTTTTCATGCATTTTAAGAACGCATTTACTCGGATATATCTCGACCTACTTTGCAAGAAATGTATTAAGTGATACGACGATTTATTGCACTCCAGCAACGATTCTTTCTTCTTAAAGCAAAACTTTCTCACTCTCGCGTGTCCGCTTGTAGGAATTGTTACGCTCTTCCAAACGACCATTTTTGGGGGAAAGGTTTGAATGTGCATTTAAGCTGCAGCTTTTTGTTTCGTCAATTGCATATGTTCTTAATTGTGCCTCTGGCCTTGACCTACTTCTAAATATTGTGTCGTTTCGAAAAAATAACGTTTTTTTCTTACCTTTCAAATATTTTCGCCATCTGACAACCGTTTGTCTCCTGTAATTGAAAGCAACGCTTAACGCAAGTACGTAAGGGAATGTAATTGTTATCAATGTAGGGCGCTAGGCTATCAATTCGCAAAACATACACACACACACACGCACACACACACACACATTCAGGAACAAACAAATTCTTGTCAAACCATATAAAGGAGTACGAAAGACAATTCGAAAACAATATTCTCCCGCAAATACAAAAAAAAAAAAAAAAAAAAAGGAAAAAAATTTCAAAACAGTTGTTACATTTCAAAGCACACATTACTTCCTGTAAGTAAGTGAATTGCAGCGACAATGATAGACAGAAAGAAAGTAAAAGGGAGAAGTAGTGCGTAGTAGAAGAAGAGAAATAAAGAGCGAGAGTGACAGAGAGACAAGTGAACGAAGGAAGAGTGTTGTAAATCCTGGTAGACGAGGGAAACACTTGCTCTTGCACTTGAACAATTGCTGTAAGGCAAAAAGCAATTACAAGGGGAAAGTTGGTAAAGTAAGTAAGCGCAACGCATTTGTACATATATATATATATATATATATAAATATATGTATATATGTACAGTGTATTAAGTCAAACTGAAGGAAAAATGAAATAGAATGAAATGTTCATTCTAAGGCAATAACTCGGGTAATCAGCACAATGAAGGATAAACTGTCGAGGCATTACAGAGGTCTTACCTGTATTATTATTGTTTCCCTAGGCCTATTGTTTATGCTGTCTACGCTCGATGCATAAGTTTGCTTTTCTGTTCTATCTTCTTAGCAAAAAAGCAAAATAAAAAAAAACGTAGCTTTTTTTTTTTTATATTTATACCAACAATATCGTTATAGCTGTTGTAACAGCCTTACTGTGATAAAACATGTTGATATGCAAACGCATACCAATCAACCAACTGCAGCATAATACAAACGACAAAGCCCGGTACAGTTGAAGAGCACAGACAGACAAACAATTTACAAGTCTTTTTTTGAATTGTTGTTGTTGTTATTATTGTTGATGTTTTTATTGTTGTCATAATACATACATATATATGTGTATCTAAAGGCAGCACGTTCTCAATTGTGTGTAATTGAGGAAGGCCTTAAACCTATAAAAAGGGGAATGCAAAGGTTTTCTTTTTTTCCTCTTGTTTCGCCTTTGTTGTTGTTATTATTGCTATACGGCGAGAAGCTTGTTGTAAATTTAAACGTTTGGATTTATAACTTGGGCCAACTCTACTTGAATCGAGTATTGGTGGGAAAGGGATAGAGACGACTCACAACATCAATAGCGTATAGTAGAGTACTAATAGCGATATAAGAACAAGAGCAACAATAAAAAAAAAAAAAATAAAATAACAACAACATTAGCAAATTTAAAAGTATGTGTTGCTAATAAAACTACGTCACAGCCCTTAGTGTTAGTTTGTGCGTAAAATATAAATGCCTGACAGAGCGAACATTTAGCAGCAAACCTTTGAGAACATGAGAAGAAGAAGAGTTATGGTTGGATCTGTATATCTATGTCAGAGTAACTCACATGTACATGAACGTATGTACTTCATTTACTTCATTTACGTTACTTCACTTACTAGCTATAGTTTACACTCTCTACAGCAACAGTAATAGCAACAACAATAGAATGAAAGGAAAAAAAGGCGTTCAACAAAATGTGTCTTTTCAAGTTGTAAACATTTGCTATAAGATTTTGTTAAAACAAAGAGGAGATTGTTGATCTACTCGAATCCATTCATACACATAAACACACACGCACACACAGACCGGCAAACTGTTGCTCTTAGAGTCAATTTGGACAAACACTTGTCGTTGGTGTTTTTGTAACAATATCGGCTGAGTTGCTTACAAATTGGCGCTAAAAGATATGTTTTCCATGTTGTAATTGTAGTCAGTTGTTCATAATTATTCTTCATAGCAATACACATACAACAGCAACCGCAGCCGTAGCAGTATTCAAATTAATAAAGTTTTTTTTGTTTTTCTCTGTTTTTTTTTTTTTTTTTTTTTTGAATAGAAAAATGCTATTTTTTATGAAAGACAACCAAAAAACAAAAAAATTATAAAGTAAAAATAGCAAATTTTTATTAATTATATTACACTATGTATGTTTTCCCATAAATGTAACCAACCGTAACAAATTGTCACAAAAATGACAAAAACAAAAACAGTAATAAAACGGCAAAAAAAAAGAAAGGACTTTTAAACAGGACTCTTGTACATATGCTTTTTGTTTTTACATTTTGACCTAACTAACATATGTAACGATGAACATCTTGTTGCAACCCTCCTTGTCTGCCAGCCGTTTTTATTACTATTTATATAATGTAATTATTATATTTAACCAACTAGAACCTAGTAATTGATGTGCACAGTTAATTCAATAGGTCTTGTTATTGTTGTTTTAATGCATTTATAAACTCTCGACTTGTTCGCTTGACGAACGTAATTAAACTTCATCGCTATATATTAGTACTTCAGCCTAGAAAAGGGTATATTAATTCTATTATACGATTTCCCCATAGGAGATAGTTTTAAAAGCTTCTTCTTCTCGTCTTGCCTGTTTAATATGTGTTGTACCCGATCCTAGCTCTATGATATGGTACTTTTTAGTTATGCGTAGGAAGATAATGCGCCCATATACACAGCCGGAAAATTTCATTCTTGGTTCGAGGAGTAATGCGGTAATCATGAAATATCTTCCCTGGCGAACATAATCGCTAAACTTCAATGCAATTGGCGGATGTTTTGGTACGAGAATGAGACGACATTCCACTGAAAGCTATTCAGTTGCTCTACGAATCGATTCCTTAAAGAAACGCCGCTGTCATGTTAGCAAATGCTGGCCCCGACACTTAATTAATAATAAATAAAAATTGCCTACGTATCACTTGTTTATATGATTTTATCCATGGTTTGTATATTTAACACAAACACTCAATAAGTTGATAGGACGGGATAAGAATGTCAACACTATTACCTTACACACATGATTTTTAGATTTTGCTTTTGAGACTTTTAAAGCCTGCAAACGGAATTTCACGAAATTCCAACCATTACAAGTTTACAAGTTACACTAGTTTTACTCACCTCACTTTTCTTTATGTTTAACTTGGATAAGGCTGAACTACGTGCAAGGCGTAATTAAAATAAAACTACAAATTGTAAATAATGGTCGAAATTTATTATGAAATAATATTATCAGTGTGAAGGTCACTACTAACTAAAACTCCTATGGATTTTCCGATAGTCATCTTATGTCTTTATGTTGTCCTGCAAACTTATTGAACGATTTGCTGTAATATATGTATTTTTTCAAAGTAAATTACATGAATTATTTATTCATATTAGCAAATAACAATTAGTTCAATATATTGCAAGACCACAAAAATGTGTACCTGTTTTCAGTTCTATCGCGAACTAATGTTTTACGTTAGCGACTATTGTCTATTAGAAAAGGTGTATAAGATTGTAAAATGGAAAATCAAATTTGTGAACATGAGTGAAATAGATAAGAAGAAAAGCAATATCAATAACTGTATGGATGGAGTAGAAGTGTAGGATGAAATACTGTTGAGTTAGAAAAATAATATTCTTCCAGTCAGCGATAAAGGCATGTGTAAGCGTAAACAGGAAGACCGCTACGCTCAATCGAAACCCGATTACTGTGACAGTATACTGAAAATTGTAGGTCAGCGTGCTGCTGACTAAAAGTTCATTTTAAGCAACGCCTCTTATCCTTCATTCATACAAACTCAAGTAATTTACCGTTTGTGGGGCTAGAACGCAAAAATGGCTATAATTCAACTTACGATATATTCAGTGTTGTAGCGATTAAGAAAAAAATGAAATAAAATCTAAATTGGGCCGCCGGGAAAAGGGAACCATTTCCCGCCTTCTTCTATCCTCTTGGTAGAAAATTTGAAGCGCTATCTTTTCATTGAAGTGTGTGTGATTTGGCACATGTAAGTTTAACTCTGTTATTATTTGATGTTAGAACTTGATGAGTTTCACATAAATTCTGAGCTTATAGTACTCTGGTCGGTTACAAGCTTAGTTTTGTTTTATATAGAAATGCCAAAGATAGCGTGGGCTCCAAAATGTCAAAGCAAATCGGAAATCCCTTCATTCATAGTTAAGCCAATCCTCAGCGGCTTTTTATAATTTCAGTTGCACGCCGTGGAATATATAAGCGTTCACAGCACACAGATATGTATGTACCCTCTTGTCCAGCGATTTCGAATTCATTTAACCGCACTTGCCTACGCATCGCTTATTGCGTAGGGTATAAGGGTGCTGTAGCGTTCTAACGCTCCATGCAACGTGTAGAACTTTTGATTTTTTTTAGATTGTTTTTTATTTTACTTTAAGTTTGATGAGCAAATTAAGAAAAAAAAAACATTCTCTCCACAGATTACGCTGTTCTTTCTATGGATGGATGAAAATTAAATTAATTCGACTTTGCGTTTTTTTTCTTTGATTCTTATTTAACTTTATTTTAAACCATTTAATTAGTTATTAAAAGTATTTAAAAAAAAATTACAAATAAATATGTAACACTAATACATAGATAAAAGTGTAGTTCTTTATTCTTTCCTTCCTCTTCAAGAGAGAATAGAAAGATTGATGTCAGATCTCAATAATCTTATATACCTCAATGTTTACTTTGGTCGTCACCGCTTTAAGCACATAGAGGATATCCCCTGAGCGATTGGTCATATCTCGGAAAGGTGAAAATATATTTTTAATAATAATAACTTTTCACATTGAATTCCAAAAGGCTTTTATATGCTTTACATACATTTAAACATATAAAAAAAACTCAATTTCCATAGTTTGTAATGCTGAGTAGGAGTCTGAGTCACAAGAATGAAGCGAAACCATCGCTAGATGAAATAAATATTGAAACACGGGTTCTATACGGGGAAAGAGATGATATCATGGTGAAATCCACCCTCTTATGGGAAAACTGGTCCAAGAAATATCAACAGGACAGAGCTGCAATGTATTCCCCAGGCACTACAATTATTACCCTATGTTTAAATCGTTCGATTCTCGTGACTTTTCAAAAGAAAATTTCTTTTCTTGATAGTTCTTAAGAGCCCTGTTTGTCTGTCCATACGGAAAGGTTTTCTGCCTAAAATGTAGCAGAGGGACTAATTAATAAAGGAGGAGGAGAATATTTTTAATAAAATACCTAAAGGCTTACACTTTGTTAACCAACATTTAATTTTACTCGCACAAAAGTAGGCAGAGACATATTCACACTCTTGATATCTTATACATATATATTGAATGTTTGCAAGTATAATTACATATTTACATATTGACGTATGTCGCATTGGCAATATTTCTATATGAGTAGCAATCACATTGATTGATCAATCATTTCCAATGTCTTAAGTGATCTCACACCATTTCTTATAAATTTATTTAAATGTAGCCACACAAAAGCTTTGTCTAGCTCCTGATACGACTGTGACATTGCTTTTTACATTGCTTCTGTGTGTATGGTTGTATGCGTGCAAATTATTACTGAACAGCAAGATATATTTCACTGATGAAAACCAACAATGCAATGATTTTAATTAAATCGCACCAATTAAGCATATTAAACGAACAACGAAGAAATCTTCCTTAGAAAACAAAAAAAAAAAAAAAAAAAA
>NW_024006398.1:0-37210 GCF_014805625.2 Glossina fuscipes
TATGTTAGTGGAATGAATAACAATTAAGACCAGATGCATACAATATATACATAACGATAGATCATATGGCTGCCATTAATGTGTATGTACGTGTGTATATATGTATGCATGTATGTATGTATGTAAGTAAGCTTATGTGAAAGTCATAGAATAGAAATCATTTAATATTTCACATAAAATTAATGGTAAAAAAATTGACAATTTGCGTCACAAGCTAGCGACCTAGTGACTGAAAACATTTAAATGTGTCTTTAACAATTAGTATTAAAGAAAAGAAACGAAAAAAAGGAAAAAAAAAAAAACAAAAGCACAAATGAAGACAAACACACCAGCAGTTAGTTATGAAAGAAAGAAAGCAAGCATACTTTCCGAAGGCTTCTCAAATGCATAGATAATAAAAAAAAAAATAAAAAAAAATAAAAAAAAAAAAAAACGCTCTCCTAATAAAACTACATTCACGTTACGTAAACATTTAACGACAAATGGTTTGGTTGTGTTTGGGTGTGTGTGCGTGTGTAATGCGTTATACAATTTTTATAGGATTTTATTATGAACTGCAGCACACACAATTGGTTCATCTCAACTGTATTTGTAATAATTGCAAATTATTTTTCATTCCCTAATCTTTTAAGGTCAATCGATGTTAAGTAGAATCACGAATACCATCGCCTTAAAGTGAATATTTGCTTATATATATATGTGTGTGTGTGTATGTTTGTGTAATAAATATGCGATTTATGTGTGCACTTCTTATTGAGTTTTCTGTTGAAGAAATTTGTAGAAAGTTTCTCTCTCGTTCTCTCCCTTTGCTTATTTTTTTATTTTTTGCTTTTTTTTTTATTATCTTAGTTGAAATCAATCTCTTATTAAAGAAAGAATTTCTTGTCTTCATATATATGTGTGTGCTTATATGCATAATGCTGACGAAGAGCCCAAAGTTCGATTGGGTATGATTATGAATGAGATTTTGATTAAAATTAATTTCAAGAATAATAAGAAACATATCTACGAACATATACACTGTTGAACTTCAATTAACGCAGCAAATTAACATACATTCGTGTTACCCAAACAGTGATTTCTAAAAAGATATCAATTTTATGTAAGAGACTTCTTTAATGTGCTCGAGTTTAGTTAACTATAGTTGCATGTAATCAGTTGAAAAGTCCCAATCAATTACTTTAATACATTGATCAATAAGTCCCGGAAGTGACATACTAGAAGATGGCGTGTCTAACAAAAAAGAAAAAAAAAGTATTATTTTTAGGAAAATTCAGACCTTAAAGAACATCGGGCAAAAAGTTGACGTCATTTGGGGATTTTATTGGGCGTAGTTTTGTTTTTTCTTCCGTCGGTCGTATAGAAATGAAAAAAATTCGAAGTTCGTGTTTTGACTAAGCATTGCTTACTGATAGTAGTAACAAGTATCACTCAAACTCAGCATGGGCCCGAAAAGTCTTGTATTTCTTTTCTTCTCCGGCGAAAATGCAACTTCTCGATGGTTCGCTGATTTTAGATGAGGTTCGTGCACCGGTGATGCTGAAAGTAAATTTATTCTGCAAGTGGTAATTGGTTTCTTGAAGGCGTTAAAAGGCAGCATTTAAAATAAAAATTTGTACATAAAGAAGCTGTTGTCCAAACGGATATCGTGTCTATGCACAGTGGAATGAATATGTCGTTCCGAAGCTCAATGGCTGCAAGGGCAAATTTTGTTTGGAATTTAAGTTCGAATTGCTGCCCACACACTATGAGCCTCAACAGAGATAAGGCCATTGTGGAAGCAAAGCGCATTTTGAGCGCTTTGACAAAGCGTTTTATCAACAAGTAAAAGTAGTGTAACAGGCTCCGGCACAGCATTTAGTACACTAGACCACACTATAATTATGCATATAACCAGTTTTGGAAATAAAGTTGTATAAGGCAAGTGGTGGAAAATGGGGACCGATCCTAACTATTTCCAAAATCATTCCCTCTTGGACCAAAATACGTCAGCGTATCTAATTCACAATGTGTAAAATGAAGACAGGAATACGAGACGGACGAGTGTACACGCAAGCCTAAGTCGATTCAGAAGCACAAACAGCACAAAATGTAGGTCTATTTCAAGGGCTTTTCTGCCCTGCATACATCCACACAAACTTAATATATCCTTGTATCAAAAGCCCAGTAGCGTATGAAAGGCCTCTTGAAACAAACTATGTTAATGAACAAGGTCGAAGTTGAGATCAAAAAAAAATTCTACTCTTACTTACTTCCGGGAGTTGTTGATTGGTGTATAGTGTTAGATGATTTCGTATATGTTGATTTGTGAGACGGGAACTGGTGGCATTCCTTCATGAATTTCCTTCATGAGTTTTGTTTGTAATATTATCAGTAACAGTGTTACTTTTTGCTGTTCCAAGACATTTAGTTATTTATTGTGTATACATTTCGCAAGTAAATTTACAAAGTACACGATTTAAGGGCATAGCTCATGTCCGCCTGTATTGAAAACTCTATTGCACTAGAGATTTGAACCCGTGACCATTGAGTTTTTTGTCGCTTTCCTTTGCCAACTCGGCTACAAAGTTTTTGTTTATTTGTTCGCTAGTATTTATGGCTTTTAAAGTTATAAGAATTTAGACAGATGGAGAGAGAAGTTTGAACTTGGCCTATATGCATTTCAGTTAGCGATTCTACTCGGTATCGCTAAGTGTTGCACAAACAAATCCTTCTTCAAGCTAGTCTTACGTAAATGCTTAACGACATCTTTATGACGTCGCTCGAAATACTCGCCTGTAAGATAACCTTTACTTGAAAGGAGAAGATACATGATGCAACTTATTTCGTTGGGTAAAGAACTTTACAGGACCTTTTTAAGGATATAAGCAAAACTCGTAGATCGTTGGCATTTTCGTTCTTTTCATTTTTCGATTTTTTCTTTTTATATTTGTTCGGGTTTTACTTTTCCGATATGTAGATAGTATTTTGGGGGAAAATTTCAACTTTCTGTTTAGACACTTCCAACTTGAATAGCTTAATAAACATCGGTGGACAAAGGCTTGCTCGATCAAGAGCAATTGCTTCATGTTAATTCTGATATGTATTTCTTCTGTGACAGTTTCATGGATAAATTTATTACACAACAACGAGCAAGATTGGACATAATTACGACCATAGGAGCGAAAATTATAAGAAAGGCATTTGGCAAAAAAAGTTGAAAATTCTCAAAACAATAAAAGAGCATAAAAGAGTTCAGTAAAAATTTTAAAATTACTCGTTGGTACTGGGAAAACTTCTTCTCCATCATAGGGTTTTAGGAAAATACGTCAAAACTAAGTTAGATATGCAGGTTAAGGTCGTTTACGTATATGTTAAAATAAACTTTCAGTCGACGAACAGACTAATCATTTAACAAGTACTCTTATCTAGAACATGAATGATTTGCTTTTCACTAACTCGTAGTTTGCTTAGATTATTATGATGAACTTTTTGCGTATGGCGCAAAGGACTTGTAACTACTTAGAATAAATTGTATAAAGTGTTTTTGTAAAGCTGTATCCAATATAGACGGCAGGTCTTACTATTCATTCTTGGATTTGTTCTCCCTTTTCATTGAACAGAGCCAGGTTAAACAAGGAAGAAGAATAGGACTTATCGCCGTAGCATTGGTACAAATGAAATTTTAGAAAGCTTCGATGTGCACTTTTCCTTCTTTTCTCTTCCACTTCAATATATGTTTTATTAGACACACAAATAACTTCTCCGAGTTTACATTAATTGCTTATATAAGATATATACTGACGCGTTCGTTGCCTCCAAAATATTGGATATATATATAAATTAGACATTTGTGTTCCTATAGGCATAGAGTTCAGTTGTTTATGAGCTATCGTTCAGTGTATGCCATAGATTTAACAAATGGATGTTATTAAGCAGCAGTTATGGAACTTCTTGTTATTCTGTTTTAAACTGGATGAACTAATTGACTAAGTTTGTCGTAAAAATGTAGTAAGCCAAGAAGAGATTGGAATATGCTTCGCGAGAAAGCGTGCAAGAACTTGTAGTCTTGGAGGGAATAAGCGTTCGCATAGATTCATTCGCAGGTGGCAAAAGCAAGCCTGAAAGAGGTCCTCACTTGGTTGAAAGTCCCTCTTCCTTGCGACTTATCCTACAGATCCGTCTCCTCCTGGTTACCACTAGTTCAGATTGACACAGCCCTGTTCAGATAATGCTGTTCTGCAAACTTGAAGATGGGCGGAGATGGGTCGGCGAATATTTCACTTCGAAGCCGCATGGTTTGTACCGCGAAGGCATCCGCAGCCGACTTGGTGAGCGGAAATGGAACCGTGAGTGATGATGTTGGACATCTCCATTATTAAGCATTGCAATAAGTTTATTTTAAATCGATTCGAAATTTATCGAAAAATGCGCCTGAGTCGCCAAGACTGTCAAGAGTCTTGACTAACAATCTAACGGCGGTAGAGTTTTGAATAAAGTCTTATATGCAAGCATTTTAAGACTTAAGAGACTTGGAATTTATTCTCTGCCTAGATTAACAATAATATTAATAGACTTCAAGTGTTTAATTGTTATAGTTGAAAAAAAAAGTAAAAGACAATCGAAATTTCTTTCTTACCAAACCAATATTTTTCATCATTTTTAGGTTTTTTTTCTTTTTTTGTAATTTTCAAACAAATACTTTCATGAAATGTGAAAAAAAAAAAAATGGATGTTAAATGAAAATAAACTGAAATTCTACTGACCTCAAATAACAGCTGACACTATTTCTCAAACACTTATCTTCCGGCTTTTGCGACCGAAAAACAAAAAACAAAAAAAAAAAGTGAACGAAAATTTCACTAAACAAAATAAACGAATAAAATATAGGTGCCCTTGTCAATAATCTTCAAGTTCACATATCAAACGGAAATATATACCAAAAATGGTTAACACAGCCAAACGCAGGCAATCTTCACAAATATTTACAAATATCATTTTGACTCTAACTCTATGATTATTGCGCTGGGTGACTGTTCGTTTTCTTGCCTCTTTGTATAAACAAACACCCCAATCCAAATGGAGAAACAACCAAACAAACCAAACTATTTAAACTAAACTAAAATTTCTATAGAAAATGCATTCAAGTGTGACATACATCAACCAAGCAGTAAATTGAAAGACATAAATGCATTTTCACATGTCTGTCAGCGATAGAACAGAAAAATTGCATAAAATGTATGTAAGTGATATTATGAGGTAAACGACAATACAAATATATATATATATACACAGAGAGAGAGAGAGAGAGAGAGTGAAAGACAGACAGACAGAGAGAGAGACAAAGAAAATGAATTAGAATGAGATGAGGTAACTTTTTGAGACCAATTATAAGTCAATTAAATACGTTTGGTAAACATTTGTTTTTTTTTCTTCTTGTTTTTTTTGTTTTTTAACAAAGAAGACGAAAACGAAAACCAGACAGGAAGTTGGGAAAAAAATGTGCACATTATAGTTGGCCAAGTCTACTGATGGCATTAAACACATCTATCGATATAGACTTGTGTTTATTTATTTTTTCGCATATACGGAATTCAGTTGCAGTAAAGATTCAACTGACTTAACCAATCCTTACAATTCAAGGCTTAAGTCGTCTGCAATCAAGATAAAGGAGGTCTTAAAATTAATTTGTAGATTTAGGAAGAGGCGAAAAGAAAGCCGTATACTCATCCTGCTTAATCTTACACTCGACACTTGATACACGAGTACATCGGCAAAGACTTCACTTCGTGAACGATTATTCCATGTTAATACAACAAAACTTGGGGGGTTGTTCGGAAAATTCTACATCCCGCTTTTAACAAGCTACACTTTTAAGCCTTTTCTTGTCGCTTTTATCATATCTATTAATCTTAGTCTAACATCTTTATACCCTTTTCGACGGGTAAAGAAGGACTTTGTTATTCTACTGATAACGCATCTCAGGCCACCTTGTGACCAATCCGAGGATCTTGTCTCATATTTCGCCGCTATTGACAATGTGAATGCCATTAAAATCCGAAAGTTCTCAATGCGCTCCGTAAAGGTTAAAAAACAGGAACCGTGTACATTTTTCGATACATACATGCTAGGAAGCAAGGGAATGGTGCTTTTGAAGTCTTAGCATATAAGTGAATACGAGAATCACAATAAAGCAGATTGGAAACTCTCCGACCAAATCCCATATTGAATTCATTCTTTTGTTACGATAAAATATCTGACAATTTTCCGTCAAAAACTTGATAACAAAATGCAAGTGTTGTGGATTAAAGGTTTGGCAACTCTGCCATGACTGCTTACAGATTCATAAATACAACTCTGACTGCCTTATTTTAAGCGCTATTAATAAGCGCTTATGTATGCCAATGTTAGCCCATCATCCATGTAAGCATGAATGAAGCACGTATTACTCACGTGTTTTAATTCACTCATACTTTATGTAAATTAATTTTGTAAATTTAATTTCTACTCCGCTAGCAGTTATTCATTTACTGACCTTTGAATGGAAAATAGCCGGTAAATTTCGGAGCGCAAGTCATTATTAGAAATAAGTTTACATTTGATGTCATGTTCCTATCTGTTCTCATATGGCACACTGGCTTACAATTTTCAATTGAATAAATATTTGATTCAAATTCTGTTTCGTTTCTATATGTTACACGTGATAAATTTAGAAATATTTAGAAATTTTCTGTTTCGAATTTTCTTTATCACTGGAGGACCACTTGGTGTACAACGGAATTTTAAGTTTACGCGTGTAACAAACAGCAAACAGCAAACAGCGAACCCAGCTTTTGTTGAACCAATCGATTTAAGCTTGTCCGTCCGTCCGTATTGTGATATCGTGTTCAACTCACACATCGTAATTTTTTTGATATTTTCATGAAATATGTTTTGATCCAAGGCCGATCGCAATTGAAAATCGTACGGATTCAAAAGTTGGATGATGTAGGGTATTAAATGGTGCTCCCTGACCCACTTGTTTTTGAATTGACTAAATGCAAAATTCAGTGTTTTGTGGCGGTAAACAATCTTAATTAAATTAGTTTAAGAATAATATAATAACAGCGTCTGAGGAAAAATTGTTTGATTATCTTGTGATTATCTTGTTGTGAGAAAATGGCTCAGGACTGCGTGGCCCCCTTCAATGGGTAGTGTTTTGCTCCTTGGGGTGTCCACAATTGATTGAATGAATTGCCGTTAGTTCTCGGGAGCCCGTCTGATTAAGGCTTCACGCCAGGTGCGGACATTAAACCTCGATAAGGAATCTGTAATTATCTTGTTATCCTGTATATATGTATATTTCATATATATATATAACATTTTTATTGATATAACATTTCTTTTGCTCTCTCAGTTTCTATTAAATTTTCTTGTATAATTTTTACAAAAAAAAAAAATAATTTTTTGCTAATATTTTTTTATTCTTTCCATTATAACTGGCAGTTAAAGCAATCATTTCCTTAATGGCATTCGAAAGAAATGCGATAAATGAAATTTTGAGTAAACGTTTGTGAACTTGCATGCCAGCGCAAGTGAGTAAATTCTAAGGTATGACTGATGTGGCTATAGTATCCAATTTAAGTCTAAAGAAATTTTCTGTTTGGCTTTAGTTAATTTTCGAAACATTTGCCTATTAATTAGCAACACCTGAAATCGATTGCTTAAGAGAATAACGCTATAATTAAAAACAAATTTATTTAAAAAACAAAAGTTTTTCAATTTACTTTCGATACTTACGGCAAATGGGGATGTATTAGTTTTGTTATTCTCTTTGTAACATTTGAGAACCTATTGATTTTGTATTTTGAAGATTACGATCCTACGGAGCTGTGTTAATCCATCCTTCGTAATTGTAACTTTTTTCCGGCGCAAATGCTTTCATTCAATTCAAAACAAGTAAAAACATGAAGTGCCACGGCCGACCATTAAGTATCCTACACCACTTTGCTTAAGGCTGTTATATATACTTTTCACAATAATGTTTCATATGGAAAATTGCCGAAAAACTGGTCCAGTCCGAATCACTTCTAATGGCATTCGTCCTTGGACCAAAACACGCTCGAGTGTACAAAATTTCATAAAAATTTCCCAAAAATATTTGTGTGCAGGTTGAAGACAAGTATATAAGATGAGCGGACAGATGGTCAGACAAGCGTAAATGAGTGCGGCAAGTGATTCAGAAAGTGATTCTGTATCGAAGGGATCTCTACCAAGTCCTTTCATTGTTACACAATGTTCATCCTTGGACCAAAATGGGTCCAATGTAGGGCAGACACTTTCATCAAAGTAACTCAAAAATTATTTCATGTAGATTGAACATGGGAATACAAGACAGATGGACTGATGGACGGACAAAGATTTTTGAATGGATCGTTTTAATGGAAGGGGCTTCTGCGCCACGCGCTTATAATTGTTCCATGCATTTGCACAAATTTAATAAACCCTTGGTCCACATAGGGTGTAGGCTTTGACAAAAAGAAACCCCTGTAGAGTTGCATTTGCAATTTCATGGCATCGGTAAGCGACTCGCCCAAGTCGGATATAGCTCGCTCTCTCTCGCCTTTAGCCGCAAAAAAAACAAAAAAATGAAAATTGAAAAAGAGGTTACAGTTGAGCTCTAATGAAAAGTTGTCGTTGCTGTTATTAGTGATGATTGTGGTTATGCAACCGCGTATTATTAATGATTTTTTAGCAATGAATCTTTGAAGGTGATGTCTGTTGTGTCATCTTGATCTGTATGGACAGGAAATTTCGTCAAATTTCCGTAAAGGTAGAATGTACGCGATATACGATCGAAATCGAAAAATCCACATAATAAACGTTTAATTATTTTTTGTTGTTATTCTTCTCATTTTGGTTAAATATTGGCTTTTGCCAATATTGTTACTCGATGCTATTATTTTACTGCTGTTTTTGGTGATGATGGATGATCATAAATTTTCTGCGTAAGTGCGTATGGACGGATACCACACCACGATGACCGACGAATGACCAAAATGAACAAAATGATCGTGTGATTACATACAACACGTACCTACACAAACGTGTGTACATCTACATGCGCACACCTCATGCGCACATTATAACATAAATGATCTTAATGTTTAAATTGAATCCAAAAGGTTAGGCTCTTGTGCGCTCTTGGTCCTATTCGATTATTTTATGCACTTATTTATATATATATATACATATATACACACACACACACACACACACACACAAGTGAGGCGAGGGTATATGCGTGCATTTATGAGTGAGTCTGGCTATGAATACGAAATTATAAAGAGTACGTATACGCGTGCATTAAAAAGGCTGATTTACTGATTGGCCGATCGAGAATGTGCTACTGTGGCCGATACTGTTCGCTCTTCTTCACGTCCCAATAACATTAATAACAATAATCATAAAGTTTTCAAACACAGCGATTGCATGCCATAATTATGCTTACTGTCACTTGTTTAAGGGAGCTACTGTGCAAGCGGGCAATTATAAAATAAAAAAAACCACAAACGCAGGCTTACCTCAATTGTGTGTGTGTGTGTGTGTGTGTGTGTGTGTATCGACGTAATTCCACTTGTTGCTTCTGCCGTTTACCCAGCCACAGAGTGTTTAGTGCGTATTACTAAGTAAATGGTTTATATATGTGCGTATGTATGTGCTTGTATACGCATTTACGTTTATTTACTTTTTCGTTTGAAGGCATGAATGCATGCATGCATGCATGCATGCATGCAAGTTAGCCCTGTACGCATGCGTTTATTAAGCACATATTGGTCCTTTGATTTTTTTTTACATTTTTTTATATTTTTTTTCTTCAAATTTCTGCAATTTTTCGTTCGTTTCGCTCAAGCGTTCGCTTATTGGATCTCGAGATTTCAAGATATTTCTTGTGTTGTACACAATTTTTCAAATGCATAATTTGTGTTAATTTGTGTTAAAACCTTCATTGTGTATACTCTCTGTTGATGCCATTCCTTTGTGGAACTTGCATAAGGTGTTGAATATTTAAGATTTTTTTTTTCATTTTTTTTTTTTTTTCTTTCATATGAAAATTATCGTAAAATCTTTGAAATTTATGTATTAGTGCGGGCATCGACTGTTGCGTGTGTCTATTAGGTGATTTATTTTTCCGTGCACACACTGCACATTGTACTTCATTCGCACACACACACACACACACACACACACAAATACATTATTAGTTACTTAATATATTTTCAATGGCAACAGCAACAACAACAACAACGAAATCACAAATTTGTTTTCAATTCGTTTTCAATCAAAGCTCGAACGATGCAAATTATTGCTACACTGACAGGCACCCCGTGCTATCGAAATCAGTTGAAATATTCAATTTATGTATGTGTGTCATCTCGATGAAGCATGCCAAACTATATGCACGTAAAAGATGCATGTGTCGAATATACTTTATACAGTTAGTTGTTATATAAAAATTTGTTTTTATTTCAAGGTTTCTGCAAAATAATAGAAATTCTTATTAAGGCTTTCTTTTTTAAGTGAGTGCATGCATCTAGGCATGTATCTATGCATGCATTATTTATGAAATTAAGCAGACCTGTATGCTTAGAATCAAATGCATTCTTCGAATTATTCTACGTTACCTGAAGAACGCATAACTACTTGCAGATATTAATTTCTATTAATGACAAAAGCTTGTGAGAAATTTACTAAAAGTTTCTCAAAAAAAAAAAAAAAAAACAAAATTTAAATAGCAAGTACACACACTATAATAGGTCACGGTCCGCCATTCTATACCTTGTATCACTCTAAGGTTATTCACTATAAAGCACATTCTCTGCGACTGCCTCAACTTTTCCTTGGCTAGAAGTATTGCATTTGGAACGATTAACCCTTTGAACATTCTACAATCAGCTTCAGAACAGAATATCAATTCGATATTTTACTTTATTAATACTACTAAGCTTATTATCTAATATCCATTTATTTAAATTAGAGCCGATAGCCTGTGTTGCTAGGGCTCAATATCTCTTTTTTTAGTCTAAGAATTCAATTCATTAGTCTAAAATTAAAATAATAATAATAATAATAAAGATTTATTAAAGTAAGACGTTGTATGGGAAATGGTCGAAAAAGTAGTCCGAATCGCACAACATTCAACACCGTCGGTTCTTGAACCAAAACATCAGCCCGCGTATCAGCTTTCATCAAAATTAGCGACCTGTAGGTTGAAAACAAGAAAACAACCTGGAGGACAGACATACGGGGTCAGATCACTTTAGAATCACTTTCTATATAATCAAAGTTAGATCTATCTCAAGTGCTTCTGAATTTTGCATACATCCGCACAAGCTTAATATGCCCCAGTACCAAAAATGGAGAGTAGAGTATGCAGATTAATTAAAAAGAGAGGAGTATCCTTATGATTCTCCTAATTTCGGTCGTTCCACACTTTACGCAACATTTACGCAAATGGTTAGGTTAAATGGTTTAGGTTAAATCTGTCTATATAGAACGCTTTCCCAGAAAAGAGAAGCTTTGTTATTTAAGTGTCCGTGTTGTTCAATTGTTTTATATTATATAGGTTTAGAGTAAATTGTATTACAATAGACTGGAGAGAGTCTCAACGAAAATAAAGAAAATCAAAACATAATGTAATGATGAATATTCGATTTCTGCTGCTTGCGCTAAATGAAAATGTTTCATATTTTTAAATAAAACACAAAAGACTACTGGTATCTTACTTGGAAAGCTGAGTTATGTGTAGCAGACATCATGCCGTTAATAAGTTCATAGTCACAAGTGCTTTTTAGTTTCTTGCTGAGTGTGTGTGTCATTTTATACCTAAAAATACATCTGTACCCACCCTTGTAGGACGATCGTTTGTTCTTTTTTTCCAAGACATATTATAGCACCAAGAAGAAGTTTTCAGAAATCCTGTAAAGCGCTAGATTCCAAAATGGTCTAGATGTAAGTTACCCTCTCACCGTCAGCGAACGCATTTATGATAAACTCTTTCCCAGTTTGGTATTGAAAAGTGATCAACTGAGTCAAAGGACTCACCTACGGTATGCTTTTATTTTCAAAGATGAAAAAATTTACTTTTTCAGCACCATTCGTGAGTTTCCGCAAATGTTCTGCAGGTGGTCATACAGTACCTGTGCAAGAATAAGAAAAATCGACCCGTTCATCCAATATTTATTTTTCCAAATTTTTTCGATCAATAGATTGAAGAGGAAGTCTGGATAGGTGATGTGAAACTTACCGCTCTTGTCCGCCGTAACTTGCAACAATTTTAATCAAAAAAAGATGGCGAAACAATTCAAGATCCATTCTGCCATTGTAATATCAATTACCCGTCCTTTAGTATTCTTTACATTCTAATCCGCTTATAAGTCTCTCTTAAAGCTTTTAAGAATCATCGTTAGCTTAAGGTTAGTTTTCGCTTCGTCTTCGTAAGCCCTTTAAAAATCTCATTTCAATTTATTACTGATAAATAGATCTTATTATTGTAACGAGGCTGCCACTTGTCCATAAGATCACTTCTTCTAGTGTCGTTTGTTGCTTTACGCAGTTATTCAGAGAGAAGCCTATCCTCCTTTTTTTCCCATCTCCACGTTCCGATTGCATCGTAATACTTTACTTTGCATGACTCACCAGTTGATTACGTGCACAAATGGTTAATATCGGTAGTATATGTACGTACGTGCGTATGCGAAAGAACCAAAAGAATAATAAAAATGCCATAAAAAGCTCGCTTATCCAATCACAAAAAAAAATGTTTTCGAAACAAATCTTTGTTTGTTTCAAGGACTTGAGCAAAAACTGAAATAACCAATGATAAAATACAATGAATATTTTTCAAACAAATCAACGGCAACAAAAACCACCAACCAGACATAATCTCAGACGTTGAAAAATGCCATGATCTTAAAAAAGATACAAATAATAAAAAAAATAATTTAGCAAAAACAAAAAACACAAAAAGTGTAAAAAAAAAAATACGAAAAACTTTTAGTTAAACGCCAAAATTAAATTCCATAAGATCTGCAGTAAGCACAGAAAAAACGATTAAAAGAATTTCATATAAACATATGAATGTTTATAGGGCAACATAATGTTAAAGAATTTCTGCATTCTATATCCATCACATTGAAATGATAGTGCGTTGACTTTGTTGTTGCGTTTGAAACACTCAAAAATGCACTGCATATTTTACATATGTACCGTGTGCCCCTTGCGCGAACGCATATAACGCGGAGAAGGACTTGGCATAGACCCATCGTTCAGAGCTGCTTTGTGAATCAGTTCAAGCTTGTCTACCCGTCTCTTTACCTCGTTTCGACCTCTTTTGATAATTTTTGGTAAACTGGCTCGTTTTAGCCGGCAGATGAACCTTATTAGAAATGGTTCGGATCGACCACTTGCCATCTAAAGCTTTGTTTTCGAAAATTTGCTCCATGAGTAACTATACGGTACGGTAGATTACTTATTGGCAGACCTATCCAGCTATACTGCTTTTACCCTTTTCCAGATAATATATCATTGATTAGATTAGAATCACGCTCTGAGTCTATTCTTTCTGTGTTTGCCTCCACGGGTTCTTTGCTTCAATCCCAACATTTATTGTAAAGGTCCGGTTTCAAGCTGAATGTTATGCATTCGCAAGCATGCCCCTAATAATTACAAAATTGAAATCATTTCCAGAAATCGCAAAAATGACTAAATATTGGTTAATTAGAAATATGAAGTCCATCCTTAAGGTGAACATTAAATGCCAGAGTTAGGCGAACGTCAAAAATATATAAATTCTAATATCCTTCAAAGTCCATCTTTTTGAAAATTACTTTAGTTGCTCATAAACGGATCTGTCTACAGCAAGTACTTAAAATTTGGTCCACCTATTCACACACATGGCTTAAAAATCAAGTAGAACAGTTGTCACAAATTAAATTTTTTCTTCCTTTGTCGAGAGGGATTGTGGGTAGGGACAAAATGAAAGAAGGTTCATTCTCTTCAGGGCTAATACCGTCAGAATTATTTTTTTTTACTGTTCTAATAGAGCACTTTGAAAAAGACTACCGTAGGCCAAGGCGCGCCATCAAAAATATTCTACACCACCCTAGAGTCATTTGTCTAACAAGTTTTCTCAAATAAAGCGGTCTATTGGAAGTGGTCTCGATCCTAACCAGTTTCGCTTCGGTTTACCAAACTTCCGGGAAGTATGAGAAAACAAGAAGGACAGACGGACAGACAAGCATACATCGACGCAAAACATGACTCTGGCTCGATTAGTCTGTCTGGGTGGTGCATACATCCGCACAAGCTTAAACATCCTTGGATCGCGAATGGTGTAAAATAAAAAAACAAGCGTTAATAGTATCAAAACATCTTAAAACTTGCGAATGGTTGTTGAAACGCAAGAAAACAAGTCGGGCAGACGCCTGGGGAAGCTTCAACAAAGCACATGTTTATATAGCGTTGGTCTGCCACATAGCCGAGTAGAGAAGAGTCGCCGCCACGAAGGCGTTGTTCACGGATCCAAATATCCGAGTCGTTCTGTCGTGCCTGGTCGTAGCTAGAGTGAAGGCTTAGTTGGTATCATCATCAGGCATCATACTTACCGATTGGGCACACTCCCGCCAGGATGCGAGCCTAACCCTTTGCCCGCTTCTCTTCGACCATACCACTTTTACTGCCCAATTATAGCCTTTCCACCAGCGACACTGGTGACAGCGCCCTTGAAAAGCAAGATTTCCTGCGAGAGTGCATCTGATTTATTGAAATCAAATATCTTTTTCAATTCTCAAGTAGCATCCACACATTGTTTTACTTTTTCTGCCACCCGTTTTTAGGCTGCTAGGGTAACTTCTTTAAGGACTTTTGTGCAAACTTTGCTCTATTTACTCAGAAGGATGTACGCAGTTATAGCTGATCATATCGTAGGGTATTAAATGGTTAAGTATTAGTTGAAGTTCTCATTTGTTTTGTTTTGGTGCTTATAATTTTTTGCTTTGTTTATTTTTTTATATTTTTTTTGGCAATAACTTTACGATAAAGATCAATTTTGTCACTTTTAGTTGAAGGAGAAAAACGAAAATGTTGACAGTTGAACAACATGAAATTATGTTAAAGCAACAAAATCTTTAAAACATTTTTGAAAAGGTTTGTCAAAACATTACCCATGCACACACAATCGCATCGAATAAGAACATATGTAAGAATGTATGTTGTTTAATCAGCAAAAAGTCGCAAATAGCCAACCAGCCAGGAGTAGACACTAAATGAAAGAAATGTTGATGATCGATGATGAGTTAGTATGTATCTGCTTATGCGATGCAATGCGTATATTATATATATATATATATGTATGTGTATGTATTTAGGTAGATTTACGCTTACATAGATGTTTATATATGGGCAGCATTGACAAACACTGTGCGTTGTGACAAACAGTAGCCACGAGTTGTTAAGTGTCTAAGCATTCAACAGATACAACAAACTGGTATATATTGCAAATCCGAATGTGTAGATGAAAAAGTGAAAAAAGAGCCAGCAGTAAAAACAAAACAAAACGAAAAAAAAAAAACGCCCCTAAAAAAAAAGAGTAGCTTAACTTAGCTGGCTGTCTTCTCTGGAACGCCTCCAGTTATGGTTTAAAGTTGAAAATTTTAAATTCGTTTTCTTATTCTCTTCTCGAGCTGCACTTTTTTCCCCCTTTATTTTCGTGTGTGTTGTGTGTGTGTGTGTGTTTTTTTTTTGTTTTACTCAAGTGACTGCCGTGTTCTTGGCCTGTCTGCGATCATCACTTTCATGGCAGAGGAACTTCGTATCCAACTCGCCAAGACATACTATATTAAGTTTGTCATATAAAGTTTTTAGATTATTGAGGGAAAATATTTAAATTTTTTTTTCTTTTGATTTCATTTAAGATTATTTTAGTTTTTTTTTTTTTTTGTTCATTTGATCCACTTTTTAATTTAGTTCAGTGAAATGTAACTTGAATTTGGAGCAAGAAGCTGTCGTTTTTTTTTTTTGATTTTATAACTGACTCTTCAAAAGTTAGTTGTTCATGAATTTGTGCACTTTTTCTGATCTTTTAGAGAGTAAATGAGCGAATTACAATTCTTCGCATCATGTGTAATGGTATTTCAATAATTCACTTTTTATAGTCAGTGGAAAGTTAGAAAAGGCCAAGGTAAGCAAAGTGCAGAATGAAGAAAGGACTCATAGAGAGACTTATATACATAAACAAAAATTGGGCTTAAGTAACTATCGATAATAACGCAATTAACGAAAATAGAAGAGAATCAAAATAGGCTTGCGGATCTGAATCTTTTAATCCTTATCATATTAGCACACACCCACACACGCACACACCCACTTACACATTGTTCAGATATTTTTAACCCTTTCGCGATGTTTGGCGAATGTACACGAAAGTCACTTGTACGGTAATCATTTCTTGGCTTACGGCGGCTGGCCGGCAGCATATAGCTGTCACTTATTGCATTGCAGTGTAATGGCACTAAGCAAAGTTACATTGTTGTCGAAGACATTGCTCACGAAAGGCGGCAAAGTATGGTACTGATATGCCGCCACTAAAGGGTTAAATCATGCCGATGGTGACTTCGTTAAACGCGCGCCTTAACTCATGCTGCAAAAGTGTCACACTTGCAGTCAAAAAACTTTAACTTGTCTACGACTTTCAATAGAATCAAAAGTTTTTTTTTTTTTAACTATAGAACAAGTGATAAAAGTGCCAGCGCTTAGCAATGTTTCGTGATTGATTGGTGATTGTTTTTGTCGTTCAACCGGGATTACTTTTCTCGAAGGGGCCGTAAAATGATTACACTAAGTCTTTGATTTTGGCGGCTCAGTATTTACTACCAGTTCCGTTTTGAACTTTTAAATATGGTTGACTTTAAACTCACTTGTACTCATCACTGCTCGCTCCCATACACAAATTAATATGTGAGTTGCTTTCTACTTAGAGAATTGTTTAATTAGCGATATTATATTTGCATAAACTCTATTTAAGGGCTGCAGTTAACAATGTATGTATAAATAGGAAGGATTGTTACCCTTGAGTGAGTTTCTTTAGCCCTAGTTCTACGAAAAGGTAAAGCGAGAACTTGAACGCTGGAAAGACTTGAACTTATTATACCTATTATACTGATTAGCTCAAAATCACTTCCTGAATCGATTTTAGCCTGTCTATCCGTCTGTCCGTCTTGATTTGTTCAACCTACGTGCCATAGCTTTGAAGATATTTTGATGGAATTTGGTACACAATTACGCTTTGGCCCAAGGACGAATGTTATTGAGAATAGTTCGAAACGGGCCATTAATTCGACCACTTTCTATATAACGCCTTATTTCGAAAAGTCCCTATTTGAATGACTGCAGGATGATGAAGAGTATTTAGTATTAGAACGTCGCCAACGGTAGTGTCTTTACCTCTTATTAACCATCAATAATTTAATGACGTAGCTTTATTGGCGTTAATTTCTTAAGCTTCGCGAAGTCCATATTTCAATAATCATTAATCTGGTTTACTTAATACACTACTTAAAATTAGTCTAAGTCCGGTTAACATTATGGAGGACAGATTCCGAAATTTATTCCTATCTCTTAAGATAGTTTAGTATATTTCACATTTATCGACTTTGTGCATTGGCTTGCACGTGAACGAATTACCACGAATTATTTCTTTACTTTATCAGCAGCGGTTTCTTTTATTTTTTTTCAAGGCCAGCACGAGTTTTTAGTATAAATCCACCAAAGGAAGAAAGATAACGGTATTCAGACATCTCCTTTCTTCATCTCGATAGGACGGGGATTGCAAATCGCTAGCAATTGCATTCGAAGTCAACTATTCGGCCTTCGAAACAATATCATATTCCCTTCAATGCGAACACGCCATACCTAACTACAACATTACAATACTTAGATAGTAATTATGGGATCAAAACAAAGTAGCGGCTTTAGTTTCTATCACACACACACACCCCCACACACGCACACGTACACGCATAAATGTACATATTTATATATACATAAATTTGTTTGTGTTCATTTTATGTGACGATATGCCTATCCGTCTGTCCTTCATTTATTTAAACGCACTTTAAGCTTAGCGTATATAATACATTCAGTTAATGATCAAGTTCGAACATGGTGTAACAATGCCCTGTTTTGGCAAAAAACGTTAACCTAAAATGTAAATAAGGTCTCGTCCGGAGATTGGAACAAATAGTTAACAGAGTCGCTTGCAAGCACAGCGCATGATCCTTTAATTAATAGAATACTTAACAACTTCACTATACTTCCTACGGGTTTAGCCTATAAATACATACATACATATATACATACAATAATATTTTTTGTGTATACGTACACATACAAAAAATACATACAAGCATGTCCACACATACACTTTTGTGTGTTCAATCTAAAGGTCGTGATTTAGGTCGTGAGATATATTGCGTAAATTTGGTCCACGAAATTGTTTTCGCCCCAAATGCGAATCCTAGTGGCATTCATCTGGATTGGACCAACTTTGCGACTTTCTCGCTGAGGAGCAGTACTTCCATGTTCTATTCTGCAATTTGAAACCTCCTGCACATAACCTTCCTCTCTTCGCCAATGAAGCTCTATTTCTTAATATCACAGGGACAGATGGACGGACATCGATATAGTAACTAATAATAGAAGAAGAAAAATAAATATAAACGAAATAAAAATATAATATAATAGAAAATATAAAGCGATTTATTTTACAAATTCTTTACCATCGACAAGCAGTTAAGTATGACTCCGCCATAAATACGTTTTCATCACTGCCTTGTACGTCAAGCGATTCATTTCGTTTACTTTTATAACAAAATCATTTTTGATGAAATTATTTTTGTTTTTGTTGTAATTTGTGAAATGTGTGCGTTAAAAATGTGCTTGCCAGCGTTTGCCTGCGGGACATCAAGACAGATCTAATTATTTATGCGTTTAAATGAGATTTTTCAGTGGCTACTGTTATTTTGCTCAGCCTTACGATTCCTTCATTATGTATAAGTATACGATTATTTTGTTTCGTGTCTTTTGGCTGATCATCGTGATCATAAGTATAGTAGTATATGCTCATGATCTGTGGGTTAAAAAGAAAAAAAAAATTTTTTTTTTCTTTTTTTTTTTTTTTATAAATGCCTACATGCACACATATGTGAGTATGTCTGCACGTCGATAATTGTTGCTGTGCTCTTGTATATGTTATACATATAGATATATATATATATATATATATATATATAAATATATTAGGTCCACAAATAAATCCGCTAGCTTTTAGTATCTTGTTCCTTAAAGTCTATCTAATTGCATTCAATTCTGGGTATACGTAACCTGGAGATTGATGCTTGTACGGGCGCGTTCGGCATGCATTAAAATGTAAAGAGATGGATTTCAAGCTGGGAGTGAAAATGCAAAAGACTATGAAACAATTAAAAGTATTTTGGGAGATTTCGGGCAAAAGATGGTTGTCTTGGAAACGATCAAATTCGCATAAATCCGTTTGTTTTGAGGAAGAAAAACCCCAAGATATTATCTCCAACTTGGACTGGGAATTTCTTCAGCATGCGGATTATTCTCTACACCTGTCTAACTCGGACTATCACTTGTGCAGGTCGGTGCAACTCTATTTAGCAAAACAGCAACTCTGCAAAGATGAAGATATGCGAAAATTATCCATTGATTAGATCACCTCGGAACCGCAAAGTTTTCACTCGATAATGGACGTAAGTACTTTCGAGTGCTTAGCTTCCCAACAACTATGTGTTTCAATAAATTCGAATTCTATTAAAGAAAAAACGTCGAAGATTTGTTTATAGACCTAATATAATTTGTTGTTGTTTATTATTTAAAAAAATTTTTTTGTTGTTTTGAAGTTCAGGTTTTTGTGATCATACGCAAGTACGTATTATATAATGCACTTAATTTAAATTTTTCAAGTTTCACTAATAAATATTAACGGAATGAAAAAAGCTTTTTGTTATTAAATGGATTTATGATTAAAGTCCTTAAAAAAAAAATATAAAAAAAAAAATAATAATAGTAATCGCAGTATGTTCACTTTGACTTTTACTACAAATACAATTATATTGAACGCTTCAATCACCGCCAGTAGACGGTTTTGCGGAATTAATTAATTAAATAGGAATATTTAATACTAAATACTTAATATTTCGTGTATTGACTTTTAATAAAAATACTTTCAAAAAGTATTCTCTCATCTTTCTATACCCATCACCGTACGGGATGAGGAATATATTGTTTGCGTCGGAATGTTTGCCATAAGCGAAGAGAAACTTTAGAGACCATATAAATTATACATATACTATAATTAAGTATGGCCGTCTGTCCATCTGACTGTCCATCTATGCAATGTCTACGATAAATATTTTCCTGGTCGCACAGGGCGAACAATCGACTTCAAATAGGAATATACACACAATGAAACATTTGCATTCAAATGAAAAAAAAAATCGGTCATACCTCCTGCTCAATATTCTAGAATATTGAAATTTCATTCTTTTGTCAAAACGTTTGGAGCATTCAGAAAAGAACTTTGGAGAGCCTATAAAGTCTGCATACTATCAAGAATCAAATCTGAATGTTTCCAGACTCGCATTTCCGTCCGTGTGTCCATCTTTCTGTTGGATGCCATGGTCGCACAAATGCAGACATACGACATAAATTCCTAGTCTTAGTCTAAGATAATGAAAAGAAACCAGCCACGCCCACCCAATATTAAAAAATGAATGAAATTTCGATTTTTCCTTTTTCATAGTCACACTTAAGAAAAACGATGATCGGTATGGGGGATTGTTGATATTAAAAAAAAAAGAAAAAAAGATTGTTTTTCTTTACTTTAACGCGCTCCGATGGCTCTTCTTCACTCCTATTGCATTCTATTACTGTGTACATTAGAATAAGTTCAGCTATTGTTCTCTTTAGAAAATTTCCAAATATCTTACACAAAATCTATTAAATTTTCTATATATCGCATATATTTATTCTTGAGTGTAAGTTCGTTCCATTTATTGCATCCAGGCATTAACTAAAACAGAATAATTCGAAATCCAATAACACATACAAGCATTTATATGTATATAGATCTTCTCTTGTCAGTCATTGCATCGTTCACTTATTCGACTGGATTTTTTTTTTTTCGTTTCTCGATTGAAAGTAATCGTCACGTATTATCAAGAACATGCATTCCTGTCATGCTTCTTAAGTCGTTGGTTGGTTGTTTTCGAAAAAAAAAAACAAAAAAACAAAAAAAAACTTTTCTTTTTTTTTGTCGTTCATTTTCGTTGTACGTTTTTCGTCATTTTAATTTTGATTTTTTCTTTTGGTTAAAATCGAAATATTTTTCCCGTTTTAAACATTATTTAACACCAAAAACAGCATATAAATGCCTTCGATGTATGTGAGTTTCTTGTAAATTTATTGTTAATTATTTATGTATGAATTATTGGACAAAAAACAAAAAGCGAAGAAGAAGAAAAATATTCGATTTTTGCTTTGTAGAAAATCTCTTAAACAAAATTTTAATTGTATGTCTGTATTTTGTACAAATTGCTTTATTTTTACCCAAATTGCATAAAATAAATCATTTAATTAACAACAAAAAAATTAAATTTATTCACTTGAAATGTTAATAATGAAGAAAAAACCTTACCTTCTTGCCCAAAGAGTGACTAACATGCGCTAAAGGTGTAAAAAGGGATAAGCTTTATATGAGAGAAACCCTCTCCACTTAAATATCCTGATTGTGGGCAAATGAATATTATTCCCACAAAAAGCGTCTAGTCCAATATGGGATTTTTATTTTTTTTTTAATTCACCAAATATCTTTAATACCACGCTTGCATTGATAATTTTGTAGCTTCAGCTTGAAAAAACAAAAACCACGTGTTCATCGGGAAATCTGGCAAAGCTTCCATAAGGATTATTGAGAGAAGTAAGGAAAGCTGCATGTCGGAGTAGAGTTCCGCGACCTTTCAGCTTCAAAGTAGGGAATTTTTTCCCTCCCAACGAATTTCGTCTCTTTTCTTATCGAAAACATTCGCATTATTGACCGAACAACAAATCACGAAAACTGATTGCAAAAATCCCTATACTTTGCCCTTGTCACTTTTACATATGAGACATTATGCGCTATTGTGCGCTGACTTTTATTCTGCACATAAGCACATAAGCTTATCGCGACCGAAGGTGAATTGCAAACACTATTGAATTGGATCCGTTTTCCATGAATTTGTTATAATTTTTTACATAGTCAAACGTCAAAAGGAAGTCAAATGAGCAGCTTCGCCACATCAACCCTATGCCAATAGCTATAATTTTGATTCCCTGCTGGAAAGTTAATCCAATAGTTATTTTAAATAACCGGGAATCATAGAAATCATTTAGTTGCTAGTTTCGGAAGAAAAGGCACCCATGCGTGCTAGGAATGCACGATAAGAATCTATAAAATGAAATTTGGGAATTTAAGGAGTAAAACTAACTTAACGGGCAGACAACTCTAGGTCCTAGGTCGGCAAACTTTTTTCGGCCGCAGGTCACAATCAACGAATTGTGAGTATTAAAGAGACTGTTGGGTCACAGATGTTTTTGTATTAAAACAGTCACATAGTTAACACATAGTTAGGCGTTTTAAGACGAATACAAGCTTCGGAATTTTCGTTAGTTAACCTGTTCCCGTTCTTGCTTAATATAAATTTCATTTGTGAAGATACTTGCTTACATTTATGATGTCATAATTATCTTCTCTCCGCAACTACTTCAACTAATCCGGCCATAGCGTTAAACTCTTACGATCAATCATTTCTAAACGGATCAAGACATTTCCGTCTATGTCCTCAGATGTAAAAATTTCTCCATGCTTCTTGAAGCGTTGCTCCCGGTTCACTTTAAATGAGGGATAACCAACTTTCGAATGTATATAGATTGCTTTCATGTTCCCTTTTTTTTTTTTTGAAATATATCACGTTTCGAATAAAATCAACTTTGAAGTAAAACTCTTCCAGTCCTCATAAATATTCAAAATTGTGCAGAGTCGTAGGTTGGAATCATTACAATCGTTCGTTATCTATGCTAAGGGAAAAGACCTTGAACACCATCATTCACCGATTTCATTGAAAAAAAATATTTGCTTTATCATCGAAATACTCTACAAATCTATCAGGAAGTTTGCGTCGACTTAACCATCTTAGTTTAGAATGTAACAAGAAATCTCAATTTGCTCCAAAAAAGCTTGAAAGCGCTTGTGTATTAATCCTGATCGCGCTGTCATCGTGTTTGTGACCTTAACAATCTTTTCCGTCACATCGTTAAGTGCAGGAGACGCATGGTAATCGGACTAAAATGTTGCACCTAGTATTTATTTTGTTTTTTTTTATTCTCAAAATCTTTGTTTCCTGCCTATGTTTTATAATTCATTTTTCTATGTAATACTTTAGACGCGGAACTCAAGTGGGTCACTTGAAATTATCAAAAGGGCAACGCGGTGACCCGAAGATAGGAAGTTGCCGATCCATGCTCTAAGTCATAATCCCAAGTTCATTTAAGAATAAACCCACGATCATTGTACACACGTTCTCTAAGCTTCTCTTGTTAAAAAAATTATTCTATGGCCAAATAAGCTTTGGCAGTCTAGAAGACTTCTACTTAACCCGTGCTAAATTTAACCAATAACCTAAGTAGAAATGAGAACACGTAATACGACAAAAATTAACTGAAACACATTTATATTTTTGCGGATATTGACTACACAGGGGGAACTAACTCTTCTACATATGGAAATATTTCGCCAGTATTAGTGCACAGATTAGGGTACTTCTTACTCCTCGTTGCTCCCCAATAGTCGCATTCGGACGCCGAATCAGTCGGATGTACTTTGTAAATGACTTGACTACCTTTATTTTCAAAATCCAGAGCGCAAGCTACAAAGTATACATAAGGAATAATTGGACCTGTGGGGCTATGTAAAGATAGAAAGAAAAGACATTTTCAAAACTACTCTACTACTGTATTCTCTTACCGTTCAGTTCCGTTTAAGCCCACGGCTGCCGAGCAGCCTATGCGAGACATTCGTTCTTGTATCGTAGTTATAAACGCGTCAGCTTTCGAATTCCTCATGCTACTCATATCTCATTGTTAGTACTTTTCATATTGAAATGTGTTGAAATCTAAACTTACGCAGTTCCGTAACTTTGCACTTCTTTTGTATTGGATATGCCATCCATGTTTTTGGTATATGCCAATAAGGTCAAATCTACTATTTTGAAAAAGGGTAGCTTGTATTTTTGAGGGGACGTGAACTAACAATGCGAAAGGCAGGAAAATGAGATTTTTTCAAGAATTCAAGAATGTCTCTTACCAGTTTTGTGTAAACAAAATTTAAACGTTGCGATCCAATGCAATCCAATTTTGATTCTTTTCCCGCCCTTACCCACGTTTGCATCATAAACTCGAGTTCATTATCCCATATTACTTCGCGCATACGTGCCGCAATGGGAAACGTTTGACCGTTACTAAGAGTATATGTTCCGCTGGATATGTTATTGCGAAGACTATTAAAAAATTCCAGGAAATATCTCTTAATTTTTCTAGTCATTGGCGGAGCTTTTACTTCGACCGTTACCCATCTGCCCTATTTTTACATATTATGTATAGGTTCCATGGACAAATTCATTATTTAAAAAAATACTCACAGCTTGTGCTTGGATCTCTCCGCACATGAAATGTGATTTACCCGCTCTGCAAACTTTCTCTCCGATCTCCGGCTTATTACAAAATTCCCAAGCTTCGAGCATCAAAATTGTGCTGACACCGAAAAAAATAAGAATTCTTTCCATAAGTTTCGACATTGTCACGATAACGATGAGGCTCAGAATGAAATTGAAATGAAAAATGAGTCGTCAATGTCAATGTCAACAGCACTGAAAGGTACGCAATGCCAAATACGTTATGTGTAATAAAAATTTTTATTAGCGCAAGTACTTTTTGCAAATTTGACATTTTTTATCATTGCCTTCTCTGATTTTACATATTCAACTATTTTCACGATTGTTGCTAGAGTGCTTTGATCACGAATATAATCGTAATATATATTGAGTAAAATGCTTAAAGCTATGTGAGTAGGAATTACTTCCTTTTTTTTTTTTTTTGTTGCTACATTTCTTTTTATGCTCGATAACACTAGAGTTACAAGGTGTTTTAAGTAAGCGCGGATGTATGTAACACTCAGAAGGGCTTAAGATCAATTCGCGTTTTTTATTATATCATCATTATCTGAGCTGACTTGATTTAAGCATGTCTGTCTGTCTATCTTTCTGTCCCTATGATTTCGAATGAAAGGAGCTTCAACACGCAAGAAAATTATATTCGGACGTATCCTAAAATAAGACAAAAAAAAAAAGGAAAAATACCGAATTTTCATACTCTATAACTTTGGCTGGGCGCGTCTCTTTTCATAATAAAAGTGGACATTTATATGATGTATGTATGATGTGTGTGCTGTGAACTTAATAATTCGTTTAAGCTATCATTCTTATAATTTGCTACCTATGCGGTAAGTGAATGAAAATATTTAAGTATGTATTCGATCAAGTTATGAATATATTTACATATCCATAACCGGTGACTGTGTGTCTTCATTATAAGTATATAAAATCGAAAATAATGGACAACGTATTAGAATAAATTATATAATTTTTAAAAATGAGCAGTTGTGTGTTGACTGACCTTAGAATGTTACGAGGTATTGATTTTGTTCATTCGAATTGTTTTCCATAGAAGGCTGATCCCCGTATTGTTGTGTACAGTAGCTTCGACGAGTTAGCGATCGTTGACATTAAAGATAGACGGACACAATCGTTTACACAACACGACACTATCTAGATTGAGATCATACGGCAACATATAATCAAAAAAAAAAAAATGAAATTTACTGTGAAACATGTCTGTACACAATTCCATCTTCTCATCATCGTCATCGTTCTCGTCATCGTCATCATCATCGTCATCTGCTGATCTCTTGGCTTTCTATAGTTGAAGTGAATAAAAAATCATTTACGCTTTAATCAATTGTTTTTCAAGCAATTTACGTCTTTCTTGTTCTTGTTCTTGTTATTGTTGTTGTTATTATTATTTTTCGATATTATATTAAGGATATATTTAAGAAGTGTGCATATATACATATATATATATGTATACCTACATGCCTTTGTATACACGCATATATATTTATATATATATATATATATATATATATGTATGTATGTATAGTTATGTGGTTGTTTTAGCCAAACTTATTTTGGGTAGATATTACTGAAGTACACTTATTTATGTTGCCTTAAGCATAAAAATTTATACGCATACACTTTCATTATGAATTTCATTTTCAGTTTTGCTAGCGAAAGACGCGCACATGTCAAAAAATTTTTAAGAAAATTCGATCATCGAAAAATTTTAATTGATCGCCCTGCAGTTATGCTGAAATTGATCTTTAGCATTGTGAGTAAAATCCTTGCCTTATGCTGTCTTCCTACTTGCTTACATGTAACATTGTTGTTGGTGGGCATGTTGTTCTGATGATGCATATGCCTGCTTGTGCATATTGATGCTTGCACTGTGTCCGTTTCATTGGTAGCACAAGTGAGTGATTGTGATTATGATAATAAGTGCTGCTACTGTGTATATTTAGATGTTTTTCTTTTCTTTTTTTTTTCTTTACCGAAACTGTCCCTTCTCTTCTTTATATATAAATATATATATATAGCAGTAAGGATAGGTATGCGTTTAAACATTGATTAGCAGTCATTGTTATGCATCACATCATGCCCGTCTTTATTATTAGTATTTCGTCTCTTTTTTTTTTTTTCTCTTGCTTGCTTACTACATAGTCTGGATCAATAATTTTTGTGATGCCAAAAGACTGAAGGAAAAAGAAAAGCAAAAACATTTTGGCGCTTATGTCCCACCGGAAATTTCAAGTCTCCTCAGCTAAGCTTTAAGGCTTCGGCTTTTTCTTCCACTTCTTTTTCGTTTCTTGTCTTTTAAAGATAATTATTGCCATCATATTTTTGTACGCTTGCGTGGTAATGGCATTTTCAGCCACAAAACATTACACTCTCGTTTATATGTATGGATGTGTGTGTGTGGGTAGGTACGTTTTAAAATGCATAAAACCCAGAAAAAATTTTTTAATCCTCATTAGTTTTAAAAACACGTTCTGTAGCCCTTTTTTGAAACAAGCATGTATACGCGTATGTGTGCTCATACATATGTACATATGATTGCTAGCTAAGCGAGTTAAACATAGGGGTTTCTTTTATATTATTTTATTTTGTTGTTATTGTTGTTGCTGTTGTTGTTGTTGTTTTCTTGCAATTTTGCTTGAATCCCTAACATATTACTTTAGGATCTCAAAATTTGTCAAATATAAGTTTGAATCAATCATGGCTCCTCTTCTTCTTCTTCTTCTTACACTCACTCCTCGTCTTAGTCTTCTTAACCATTGCCAACGTGATACAAAATACTTACGTACGAAAAGAAAACATTCTTTTAACAATCTTGAAGAATTTATGTATCACAAGTTTGGTAGCACAACTTGTTGCTGATGTTTCTGCGCATACGTATATGATGCATACAAGCACATGCACATGTCCAGCCTAATAATTCATTGGCAAATAAATACTCATTTACAGTTGCAAATATAGTTTGTTTTCAGTTCAGTTTCATTATCTTTTCTTTTATTTTTATTCATCAACAAAAACTTGTCATTATTTCTTGCTGTTATTGTTGTTGTTACTTTTCTGTTGTATAGATATCCGTAATTTTTATTTTTTTTTTTTTTGCTTTTTCTTTTTTCATTGGATTGTTTTAAAATTTGGTGGTTTTTTTCACCAAAAAAAAAAAAAAAACAAAAAAAAAAGTTGACATTTGCCTGTCTCATCATAACACAAACTCAACAGGTAGTCCTCAGTCTTCAAAAATCTCTGCAGTAAAAGATGTACACTTATTGTTGTTCTTGTTGTTGCCTTAGTCTCCAGTGATTTAAAAGTTTCGTTAATGTACGTGTTTTTATTTGACTTTCACAGATTTTGGTCGTTGGTTCATTTTTTTGTTTTTTTTTTTGCTTTTTTTTTTTTTTTTTTATTTTGTTTTTCCATTGCCAAGTTCACAAAGGATGATGTATATGATGACGGTTTACAGAAAATGAAGAAATACTTGTACCAACTGGCTCTACTTGGAAGGAAACTATTTAATCCATCAATACCATTTACGGATCTTTTGAAATTTGGAATTTCAAGTTTACCTTTAGATATTCTAAGATCCCACCTTAAAACTTTGAAGCATGAATCTACGGTGAATGAATGTGATGGTAAACAATTGCTGCCTTTTTGATATTTAGTTTCACAAGATGCAAAACTAGACTGCGAATTGAAATAAATAAATTAAATTTGAGTTTTTTTGCTGTTGTGAATTTAAATATGACTGTGTCCGAAGGCACAGAATCTCAACGCACTCAAGTGCGGTAGAGTTTCTAACAAAACTACTAAAGACTTAGATGCTGACATTCTAAGACTTTACTCTTCGAACTTGTTACACTAACTAAATTAATAATAATGTTATCCGTTCCTTAGCTGCCCATTGCCTCGTCTTAAATCCAATTTTAATATGCTTGTAAATTCCACACCCCTCCCGCCCCTTTGCATCCATTTGGTTTTTCTTCTCCTTTTATTACTACCTTTGTAACCGTAGAGAGCAGTAGGCTGATGTTGAAAGCCGCACGATATGCAATTATCCCGCAGAAGAGAGATTATAACTTAAGTATGTGTGTAAATTGACTGAAGGGCTAATGATGCACTGCTGCCTTACTCTATAGTGTTCCTAGTAAGTTGATTCTGTTTTGATTCTTCAATCAGCGAGGTAGGGGTACATGATGTTGATCTTGGAAACTGTAATCGCGCTTCTAAAAGGTTAGACGATTGCGATCGAATGCCTTTGTAAAGGTAGACGATTTAAATTTTAGAGAGTGGAGAAAATAGAATTTTAGAAAAACATGACATCTCTTAATATGAAATTGAAAGAAAGCGTGCAAGCCACATGAAAATACATTAAACACTATATAACTTATACAACGGACAGTGCGGTAGTTAACATGCGACTTGACAAACGAACGCGGAATAGCGTATTTAACTCCAAGAGGTAAATACAGCATAGTGTACCAGAAATTTTTGCAGATTTATATTGTCCATCCGGAGGCCAAAGTTGAATTTGCGATTAAAGATTCGCCTCAAGGCATTGCATTGGGTCCACAAGATCAATGGAATACCTATTCCATAATTCAAATTGATAGAACCGGCTCGGGGAGAGTTGAAAACTAAGGCCTTGGCCTTACTTGTATTAATGAACAGCTTGCTTATTTAACGTCCAAGAGTTGATACTTGCTAAAGCTTCGTTAATCCAAGTTTCGAATATATGCAGTTAGTAGTGGGTATCTTTTAATAGGCAAATAACGCAAATAAAATCCCCTGTAGACAGAGAATTTACGTATTTACCAGCGCTTTGCGTACGGGTTTGATATATTGGATTAGTGAGTTTGATTGTTTCGAAGCAACGTAATTCTATTCAACCCATGGTAGGATCTGAAAAATAGGTCTAAGGTGCTGCAATTCTCATTAACCGTTACACATAAGAGACGAAATGGATTATACAGAAAATAACTAGTAAGAGTCTCAAAGGAACGTGCTGCTTGAGAACTCTAGGCCGGATGTTAAAAGAGGTGAGATAAAGCTCGGGTGGAAATAGCGCTCTTCGTACTCAACCACACTTCTTGTCCGACAAAGTATTTCAGCCACCATGACATTAAGCGAAGTACAAGATACATTAGTCATGAACTAAAGAATATCTTGGACCATAGAGAGTATACATTGTGTTTATCTAGCAGTTTTTGAAAACTTATCTGCGATCTCTTTTTCTGTTTTTGTTAAGCATACAAAGTATGCTGGCAAGCAAGGAACTCTTAAGAAATATATTACAAGTATGAGGATAATGAATGAGAGCATAGTTCTGCTATATAATCGGTTTGGCGTCAGTAAAGAAATCCTTTCGTGTGTAGTTATAGCGATCAATAGAGCTCTTGAGTATTCATCGAAGCCTATTACAAGAAAAATTTCTTGCTTTCAACACCAACTTTTTGACACAATTCCTTCGATCAATGGTACATCAGGCCGAGCATTAGAGTAAAGTCTCTTATCTGCAAGGCAAGCAGAATATAAATGCTTGCGATGAGATTCACCTTATTTTCTAATATCAAAACTTACGGTTTGAGAAGAAAGCATCTTCGCTACCGCTTTTAAGCGAATAGAAAATCTTTCCGTTTAGTCGTAAATAAAAGCCTTTGCATACCTGATGGCAAATCATTAATAGAAGTGGTCAATTACAAAACAATTTCTTTAAAACGTATTGAATATGTATTTCGAACGACTTGGATCTCAGCGAATCTTTCAAGAATCGCTCTTTTTCGTATCAATAGCTATGTTTTCGCACAAAGAGTCCTAAACGATTTTAGTTTTGACAAATATTTTATAAAATTCTTTGCAAGTGCACAGCTTGCTTAGAGATTGTAGGCTACTAGGTTCGTCTGGAATTCCTGCTAATAAGACCATCGAAGTGAAGGAGGTTGAATTAAAATTCTCTCAATTATATGAACGAATCCCTGATCAGTCCTTTTGTATTACAGAATCTCTTTTTGAATTGTTTGCTTAATTCGCAAAGTGAGCTGCTTCTCCAAAAATCTCTCTTATCCGTGTAGTTTGTAGTTCACTTCACTATTCACAAGTTCATTTTGAATGCTGCTGATAAAAAGCCTCTTGTCTCTAATGAGGTCAATCATCAAGAAACAAAGATTTGTGATTGCTTTCGCTTCATGTAACATTACTTGCAAAGTTTGTCGTCTGTCTGCAGACGTATTTCACTTATTTCGTGCCTTGCACTCCCTTCGGTTATTTGATTTCACAAATTATGCCTGCTTTGACGATTTTTTGACAATTGAGGATCAAAAATGAGAAATCTTTAAATATTTTGTGTATTAGCAGGTACCCATTACGTTCATTGATACACTTCCAATTAACGAACAACCACGATTATATTATATTATACATATGCATATATATATATATATATATATACGAAACTGGTCATAAGATAGGCATACTTACTTCACAATAGCCAATTTTGTAGCACATAACAAGAAGGGAGAAAATGCTAATGAAAATAAAAATGTTATGTTTTTTTTGTTCTGTTGCAGAGTCAAGCCTTAGCACTGACACGTGTTGCCAATGCAGCTGCCGCTGCAGCCGCCAATGCTGCAAATACCAAAACTCCGACGGATAATCTGCACTCAGAGGTTGTAGTGAAGAAGGAACATTCGCCCTCACCATCGCATTCGCGACACACGCCTATCAATAATGCTGTACCATCGACATCATTGGCCAGTAATACCACACACGTACCAAATGACGGTTCGCCGCCCACTCCTGTACAACAGCATCGAAGAAATTCATTACAAGGTGTGCAGGATAAGTTAGCGCAATTACATCAATTGCAGCAGCAGCAGCAGCAGCAACAGCAGCAGCAACAACAACAGCAGCAGCAACAGCAGCAGCAACAACAAAACAGTAACAACGAAGAGCAACGTAGTCCACGTTATGCATCCGGTGGTCTTTCTACACACACGACGACGCCATCACCGCATGCGAGTGAGGTGGCGAGTACAACAACGACCACAGCCACATCTAGTCAGCATAGCACTACACCAAAACTTTCCGATCGTGATGATCGTTCCGATCATACACCTCGAATATCCATCGGTAGTATAACATGTTTGCCGCCATCAGCTTTGAATGCCGTCGCAGCCGCAGCTGCGGCCACATCTGGCCATCAAACACAAAGTTCCTCAGCAGCCGCCACGCTATCCACAAATCCACATAACGAAAAGCTATTAAGCTCGCCAGCATCAGCAGCTGCAGCCGCGGCTGCTGCCGCAGCAGCTATGGAAAATCGTCGCGATTTTGATGTTTCTAAAGTCAATTGTAAGTACATTTGTTTTCGTTATTAAAGCGCATGAAATTATCCCTTAAACATGTATCTCATGCCGACGAAGCAATCGATTCGTTTTTCGCACAAAAGAATAAAATCCGTTTCCTTTCGTTTGCTGGCGTACCAAATAAGGGTTAAATCAATTTTAATCTCCCAACTTGAAAACAACTCATTGCTCTTATACGTGTAAATACAAAAGCGAACTTACCTTCCTTGCTAGCAATTAATCCATTGGTCCTTTCAATAACTGTTGGCATACGAATTGAAAGAGAAGCTTAAAGTATTAAGAGGATTAATTTTCTATAGTAATATGAAAATATGCATAGAAACGCAATCATTATAATCAACGGAGTAGACAGACAAACTGATAATTTGTGGAATTTTAAAACTATTTTATATACGAAAGATTATATCAAGTAAATAACGTTATTTTACGTTGGATTACATTTTAAATGTGGCAGATCAAGTTTTTCCCAATTTCCCCGAAGCATTGCAGTACATTGAAAAAAAAAAAAGAGATTAAAAATCATCAATTTAAAAGCTCACTTAGCATAGTGCGTCATCAATATTGTAAACGTTCCAAAAAAAAAAAAAAAAAAATTATTATATGAAACAAGAGCACACTGTAGCATATGCCCGCTAAATATGTGAAAATTCATTTATGCACTTCAGTCACTTCAGTCTTTTTATGAGAGCTTGGGTTTTCTCAATGCTCGAAAGTATGAATATTTTGGCTACAGGAACGAAGGCTTCTAACAGGATCTCGCAATCCTCCGTTTAAATGGAGCGATCAGTTTAAGTGCTAAATACCTCGTAGCAGCTTGACATAAAGCCAGATTGAAGTAATAAATTTCTGTACTAATTTCTCATGATCTTCGTTTCTGGATTATCACGGTGTTGCAGAGCCTAATTTCTCTAGCGATTACCCCCCTTAATCCGATGATCTGAATGTTTTTGTTAAACTTTTCGTAGCACTGCATAGCGGCAGCAAAGGCCTACAACTTTCGCTTGGGGTTCATTTTTAGGGAAAAAGAGCTTTCAGCTAAATACGCCCAGTTTGCACAGCAGTTTTAGATATTTATGCTGCCGCATAGCCGGCAAAATAGGAGTTGTGACTACCAAATCAGTGTTCAATCTCCGTGGCGTTTGACTTGGCCGTAGCTGTAACTAGGGCTCAGTCGGTCAAGGAATAACACTTTACCGATTCGATACTCTGTTGCGGCTACTACCTATCACTTTCTTCCTCTTCATTTCTTTCTAATCGTCATCGTTTTTTATCAATAAGAAACATTCGCTGTTATAATAACCAAAAACTACTCAACGAATATTCGCTCACTATAACTAAGGCGAAGTAGGCTCTACTAGTGTGAGATTTGAATCTGCCAACTCTGGATTGGCGGTTGCTTTTATAAACTTGTGCAGTTTTCACCAGTGCAGTGCGTTACTTAAAAAGCTATTCCCAGCAATTATATACCATAGCTCATGACTTATGTAATAAGAACTGTGAGAAGTGTGAGCGAATTTTTCAAAGCGACATTAGAGAGTGGATTGAGTAAGGTTTTTTTGAATTAAAGAAGATACCCTCAAACAGATTAAACCTATTCATCTAGGATGTGGTTTTTCAGGTAGACAATAAAAACCTCTTTAGGATTATCATCATTCGTCAGCCAAACTTGGCATTAAATTACATTTTGCTAGAGTGCTTGCCTTTTTTATAAACTTGATTTAGAAGAAATGATTTCTATCAGTATCGATGTGTTTGTTGTTGTATGGCAATAGTAGAGATGCTTGTCTTTTGCACTTAATTTTTCCATCACTGGGGACAACTACTAACAACATCTAACAAAATTAAGCCGATTGCTAAACTTTTATATGCGAAAAGGGTGGAATTTTCGGCGTAATGACGCTCAGCAGGACGGAAAAGCAATGTGCTATCTTTTCCTCTCATTCCATCAGATGCACGTTCTATTGATTAACACCTGATTTATTATCTGGCTGAACAGTGCTTTCATGCTTATAATGATTTTTAGAAAAGAGATATTCGGGTGGAAAAACTTCAAATGTTGTCCTTTAGACAACGAATTTATATACTGAAATAGCGCTTAGCTAACGATGGATAATTCTATGAATAAAACATATTTCCTTAGTTAACATCAAATTTTTGTTTCCGTAAAAAGTTGGCCACAACTTGTTTGCACTTCTAATAAAATCGTTTATTATAAAAATGCAAGTAAATATTTTTCATATTAAAGCAAGTGAAAACATGAAGAATGGCCGATGATCTGTGCCTTTACCTACCCTACAGCACTGCGTTTATTACAACTTTTTATATAACAACCTTCCGAAGTAAGGCTTTATCGCGGAAATGGTTCCGATCTAAATCATCTTCCATAGCTTGCGTTCGCCGGACTATCAAATTTGGTGAAAACATCGTAACCATTGCGACTTTCAAGGCGGGTGGATGGACAGACAAGCCTAGATCCGTTCAGAAAGTGATTTCGAATCCTTAGTAAAACGTGGCTCTATCTCAATTTCTTCTCCGTACAAGTTTAATATGCGCTTGTAGCATAAATGATGTAAGCTATGAAAAGCTTAAAAATTTTTCGAACAGAGTTAATCTGTTCATATATCATGCGATTGTTTTATGAACCATGACCTAGGTAAGCGACGTTGTTCGTGCAGTCTGTGTGCATGTGAGCACATTTTTGGAAATGGAAATGTCACATACTCTGAAGATTGCTACAAATTAATGTAATTCCGAAAGAAATGTGAAAATTATCCGCACATAATTTTTATGTGAAACTTGGCCGTCGAATTGTGTTCGCTGCAATATTTATCAAAAAATTCATCCATAATCAATCAAATTTCTGGGCTAAGCGTACAAAACACGCATTAACTAACTGTAAAAGAGACGAATAGTCGTAGAGTGTAATTTAGTAGGTAAATGTACTTCGCGGCGCACACATGTACACCTTTAACTTTTCAGAAAATTTTTCTACATTTATACACACATATCATATGTATGAATGTGTGCGCACAGATTTACACCAAATTTTAAGTCATACTCTGAGAAACATATATATAACGATAATATAGTGGGCGAGTGACAGAGAGAGAGAGAGAGAGAGAGGAGCAGCGAGAGGAAGAGGTTATGCCAACACAAGCTTGCACACGCAGAAGCATTGAATATATTGACATTTGAAAATACGCGATACGCACATGTTTTCAATCAATATAGTAAACACACTTGCACATCATATGCATTAGCATTAGAATGGTGAAATGAATGGTACTGAGGGTGTAATTGCAGTGTGCGATGCAGAGCAGAAGTGTAACAAAAATTTTCAAAGCAACAGGAAACTAAAATACGTATAATAAGCAAAAGGGATTTAAAACGACAAAAATCCTCTTGGCACACAAATAAATGTGTGAGTATGTAAATATTCATGTGTTTGTATTGGAGAATGAGTTTAGAAGGAACACATACAAGAGGACAGATTTTATAACAATGTATATATATAACCTCTATGTATATATATATGTATATATATGTATATATATGTATATATATATGTATATACGTATGTATATATGTATGTGTTATATATGGCGAAAATTTATCTATGCAATGATACAAATTTTAAAGGATTCGCACATTTGTTACTCATACACACGTAAGTGCACAAACTAATAGATAAACAAACACGCACATATATATTTATATGCATGTATGTATGTATATATTTATAGATGTATGTCTGTATATATGTATATGCATAACACAGAGCATATGTTAGAGATTGTGTCAGAAACAAGTGCATGTACGTTAGTAAACATAGAAAATCCTTAATCCATGCTCGAACCTGTACTTGTACTTAGACGTACCACCGACACATAGTCAAACAGCTGCTTTTCACTAGTAAATGTATATTGTTCAATACAAGTCATATATATCCACATTGAATATATATATGTTTTAGAGATCGTATGTCTGTGCAGTTATTTGATAGTAAACTAAAATAAGTTTTGTGCAAAGCTTCAATTTACCAAAGAAAACAAGTCTCAAATGCACCTGAAAAGATTCAATGACACACACACACACACACACACGCACAGAACAAAACATATGAAAATCGTTTAGAATGCTCATATAAATGTGTTTATAGTGTGCATAAAGACATAGGCATGCAATCGCACATAAGTCCATCCATACTTGTGCGTTAGTATTAGCACAATTTTGTTGCAGGTGAATATGCATTCGAATGAATAACGTATCTATCTCTTTACTTTCCTCTACTTTCCCAATAGGGTGTTGTGCGTATTATAAACGGATTAAAATTTCTAATACTATTGGAGTTATTTGTATCAAAACAAAAACTAACTTTCTTCTGTTATCCTTTCGCCTTCTCCCCTCTCTCTCTCTCTCTCTCCCTTTCTTTCTCACTCATTCAATGTCTGCCTTTATCAAGGCATTCCACATAATAATATTCTATCACCTAAAATAACATAGATTTTTGAATGTATGTAAATAAGTAAGTGTTTAGAAAATGCAACAAATTTTGTTTAGAATTTAGCACAAGCCCAGCCTAATTCCCTTATTCATCTTTAGCAATGCATCGCAGCAGCAGCATTAGTACAGTGCAAAACGATACATAACCTATACGTAAAGCCTATATGATGAAATTTCCCATATACTTAGGTATTTAAATTTCCAAAAATTTCCCAAATATTGCATAATACACAGATTTATCTTATGGCATTTTCTTGTAAATAAAGTCAAAGAAAGAGAAGTGTGGAGACGCGCAGGAAAAGTTCGAGTCAGAGTTTCATTTTAATTGTAAATATGTCTTCCTGAAGGATCAGCTGCAAGCACATGTGCCTCACTACTAAAACTCTACTCTATTCGAGAAAAGAACACTTTACAGCTAACTTTCACAAACGATTACATATCAAAATTTCTCCTAGTTATGCATACATAGACGAAAGCCTGAGTTAAACACACATACACTTGCTTCAGCCGTGCCTCTTGCATTTTACATAT
>NW_024006399.1:0-37204 GCF_014805625.2 Glossina fuscipes
TATGTTAGTGGAATGAATAACAATTAAGACCAGATGCATACAATATATACATAACGATAGATCATATGGCTGCCATTAATGTGTATGTACGTGTGTATATATGTATGCATGTATGTATGTATGTAAGTAAGCTTATGTGAAAGTCATAGAATAGAAATCATTTAATATTTCACATAAAATTAATGGTAAAAAAATTGACAATTTGCGTCACAAGCTAGCGACCTAGTGACTGAAAACATTTAAATGTGTCTTTAACAATTAGTATTAAAGAAAAGAAACGAAAAAAAGGAAAAAAAAAAAAACAAAAGCACAAATGAAGACAAACACACCAGCAGTTAGTTATGAAAGAAAGAAAGCAAGCATACTTTCCGAAGGCTTCTCAAATGCATAGATAATAAAAAAAAAAATAAAAAAAAATAAAAAAAAAAAAAACGCTCTCCTAATAAAACTACATTCACGTTACGTAAACATTTAACGACAAATGGTTTGGTTGTGTTTGGGTGTGTGTGCGTGTGTAATGCGTTATACAATTTTTATAGGATTTTATTATGAACTGCAGCACACACAATTGGTTCATCTCAACTGTATTTGTAATAATTGCAAATTATTTTTCATTCCCTAATCTTTTAAGGTCAATCGATGTTAAGTAGAATCACGAATACCATCGCCTTAAAGTGAATATTTGCTTATATATATATGTGTGTGTGTGTATGTTTGTGTAATAAATATGCGATTTATGTGTGCACTTCTTATTGAGTTTTCTGTTGAAGAAATTTGTAGAAAGTTTCTCTCTCGTTCTCTCCCTTTGCTTATTTTTTTATTTTTTGCTTTTTTTTTTATTATCTTAGTTGAAATCAATCTCTTATTAAAGAAAGAATTTCTTGTCTTCATATATATGTGTGTGCTTATATGCATAATGCTGACGAAGAGCCCAAAGTTCGATTGGGTATGATTATGAATGAGATTTTGATTAAAATTAATTTCAAGAATAATAAGAAACATATCTACGAACATATACACTGTTGAACTTCAATTAACGCAGCAAATTAACATACATTCGTGTTACCCAAACAGTGATTTCTAAAAAGATATCAATTTTATGTAAGAGACTTCTTTAATGTGCTCGAGTTTAGTTAACTATAGTTGCATGTAATCAGTTGAAAAGTCCCAATCAATTACTTTAATACATTGATCAATAAGTCCCGGAAGTGACATACTAGAAGATGGCGTGTCTAACAAAAAAGAAAAAAAAAGTATTATTTTTAGGAAAATTCAGACCTTAAAGAACATCGGGCAAAAAGTTGACGTCATTTGGGGATTTTATTGGGCGTAGTTTTGTTTTTTCTTCCGTCGGTCGTATAGAAATGAAAAAAATTCGAAGTTCGTGTTTTGACTAAGCATTGCTTACTGATAGTAGTAACAAGTATCACTCAAACTCAGCATGGGCCCGAAAAGTCTTGTATTTCTTTTCTTCTCCGGCGAAAATGCAACTTCTCGATGGTTCGCTGATTTTAGATGAGGTTCGTGCACCGGTGATGCTGAAAGTAAATTTATTCTGCAAGTGGTAATTGGTTTCTTGAAGGCGTTAAAAGGCAGCATTTAAAATAAAAATTTGTACATAAAGAAGCTGTTGTCCAAACGGATATCGTGTCTATGCACAGTGGAATGAATATGTCGTTCCGAAGCTCAATGGCTGCAAGGGCAAATTTTGTTTGGAATTTAAGTTCGAATTGCTGCCCACACACTATGAGCCTCAACAGAGATAAGGCCATTGTGGAAGCAAAGCGCATTTTGAGCGCTTTGACAAAGCGTTTTATCAACAAGTAAAAGTAGTGTAACAGGCTCCGGCACAGCATTTAGTACACTAGACCACACTATAATTATGCATATAACCAGTTTTGGAAATAAAGTTGTATAAGGCAAGTGGTGGAAAATGGGGACCGATCCTAACTATTTCCAAAATCATTCCCTCTTGGACCAAAATACGTCAGCGTATCTAATTCACAATGTGTAAAATGAAGACAGGAATACGAGACGGACGAGTGTACACGCAAGCCTAAGTCGATTCAGAAGCACAAACAGCACAAAATGTAGGTCTATTTCAAGGGCTTTTCTGCCCTGCATACATCCACACAAACTTAATATATCCTTGTATCAAAAGCCCAGTAGCGTATGAAAGGCCTCTTGAAACAAACTATGTTAATGAACAAGGTCGAAGTTGAGATCAAAAAAAAATTCTACTCTTACTTACTTCCGGGAGTTGTTGATTGGTGTATAGTGTTAGATGATTTCGTATATGTTGATTTGTGAGACGGGAACTGGTGGCATTCCTTCATGAATTTCCTTCATGAGTTTTGTTTGTAATATTATCAGTAACAGTGTTACTTTTTGCTGTTCCAAGACATTTAGTTATTTATTGTGTATACATTTCGCAAGTAAATTTACAAAGTACACGATTTAAGGGCATAGCTCATGTCCGCCTGTATTGAAAACTCTATTGCACTAGAGATTTGAACCCGTGACCATTGAGTTTTTTGTCGCTTTCCTTTGCCAACTCGGCTACAAAGTTTTTGTTTATTTGTTCGCTAGTATTTATGGCTTTTAAAGTTATAAGAATTTAGACAGATGGAGAGAGAAGTTTGAACTTGGCCTATATGCATTTCAGTTAGCGATTCTACTCGGTATCGCTAAGTGTTGCACAAACAAATCCTTCTTCAAGCTAGTCTTACGTAAATGCTTAACGACATCTTTATGACGTCGCTCGAAATACTCGCCTGTAAGATAACCTTTACTTGAAAGGAGAAGATACATGATGCAACTTATTTCGTTGGGTAAAGAACTTTACAGGACCTTTTTAAGGATATAAGCAAAACTCGTAGATCGTTGGCATTTTCGTTCTTTTCATTTTTCGATTTTTTCTTTTTATATTTGTTCGGGTTTTACTTTTCCGATATGTAGATAGTATTTTGGGGGAAAATTTCAACTTTCTGTTTAGACACTTCCAACTTGAATAGCTTAATAAACATCGGTGGACAAAGGCTTGCTCGATCAAGAGCAATTGCTTCATGTTAATTCTGATATGTATTTCTTCTGTGACAGTTTCATGGATAAATTTATTACACAACAACGAGCAAGATTGGACATAATTACGACCATAGGAGCGAAAATTATAAGAAAGGCATTTGGCAAAAAAAGTTGAAAATTCTCAAAACAATAAAAGAGCATAAAAGAGTTCAGTAAAAATTTTAAAATTACTCGTTGGTACTGGGAAAACTTCTTCTCCATCATAGGGTTTTAGGAAAATACGTCAAAACTAAGTTAGATATGCAGGTTAAGGTCGTTTACGTATATGTTAAAATAAACTTTCAGTCGACGAACAGACTAATCATTTAACAAGTACTCTTATCTAGAACATGAATGATTTGCTTTTCACTAACTCGTAGTTTGCTTAGATTATTATGATGAACTTTTTGCGTATGGCGCAAAGGACTTGTAACTACTTAGAATAAATTGTATAAAGTGTTTTTGTAAAGCTGTATCCAATATAGACGGCAGGTCTTACTATTCATTCTTGGATTTGTTCTCCCTTTTCATTGAACAGAGCCAGGTTAAACAAGGAAGAAGAATAGGACTTATCGCCGTAGCATTGGTACAAATGAAATTTTAGAAAGCTTCGATGTGCACTTTTCCTTCTTTTCTCTTCCACTTCAATATATGTTTTATTAGACACACAAATAACTTCTCCGAGTTTACATTAATTGCTTATATAAGATATATACTGACGCGTTCGTTGCCTCCAAAATATTGGATATATATATAAATTAGACATTTGTGTTCCTATAGGCATAGAGTTCAGTTGTTTATGAGCTATCGTTCAGTGTATGCCATAGATTTAACAAATGGATGTTATTAAGCAGCAGTTATGGAACTTCTTGTTATTCTGTTTTAAACTGGATGAACTAATTGACTAAGTTTGTCGTAAAAATGTAGTAAGCCAAGAAGAGATTGGAATATGCTTCGCGAGAAAGCGTGCAAGAACTTGTAGTCTTGGAGGGAATAAGCGTTCGCATAGATTCATTCGCAGGTGGCAAAAGCAAGCCTGAAAGAGGTCCTCACTTGGTTGAAAGTCCCTCTTCCTTGCGACTTATCCTACAGATCCGTCTCCTCCTGGTTACCACTAGTTCAGATTGACACAGCCCTGTTCAGATAATGCTGTTCTGCAAACTTGAAGATGGGCGGAGATGGGTCGGCGAATATTTCACTTCGAAGCCGCATGGTTTGTACCGCGAAGGCATCCGCAGCCGACTTGGTGAGCGGAAATGGAACCGTGAGTGATGATGTTGGACATCTCCATTATTAAGCATTGCAATAAGTTTATTTTAAATCGATTCGAAATTTATCGAAAAATGCGCCTGAGTCGCCAAGACTGTCAAGAGTCTTGACTAACAATCTAACGGCGGTAGAGTTTTGAATAAAGTCTTATATGCAAGCATTTTAAGACTTAAGAGACTTGGAATTTATTCTCTGCCTAGATTAACAATAATATTAATAGACTTCAAGTGTTTAATTGTTATAGTTGAAAAAAAAAGTAAAAGACAATCGAAATTTCTTTCTTACCAAACCAATATTTTTCATCATTTTTAGGTTTTTTTTCTTTTTTTGTAATTTTCAAACAAATACTTTCATGAAATGTGAAAAAAAAAAAAATGGATGTTAAATGAAAATAAACTGAAATTCTACTGACCTCAAATAACAGCTGACACTATTTCTCAAACACTTATCTTCCGGCTTTTGCGACCGAAAAACAAAAAACAAAAAAAAAAAGTGAACGAAAATTTCACTAAACAAAATAAACGAATAAAATATAGGTGCCCTTGTCAATAATCTTCAAGTTCACATATCAAACGGAAATATATACCAAAAATGGTTAACACAGCCAAACGCAGGCAATCTTCACAAATATTTACAAATATCATTTTGACTCTAACTCTATGATTATTGCGCTGGGTGACTGTTCGTTTTCTTGCCTCTTTGTATAAACAAACACCCCAATCCAAATGGAGAAACAACCAAACAAACCAAACTATTTAAACTAAACTAAAATTTCTATAGAAAATGCATTCAAGTGTGACATACATCAACCAAGCAGTAAATTGAAAGACATAAATGCATTTTCACATGTCTGTCAGCGATAGAACAGAAAAATTGCATAAAATGTATGTAAGTGATATTATGAGGTAAACGACAATACAAATATATATATATATACACAGAGAGAGAGAGAGAGAGAGAGTGAAAGACAGACAGACAGAGAGAGAGACAAAGAAAATGAATTAGAATGAGATGAGGTAACTTTTTGAGACCAATTATAAGTCAATTAAATACGTTTGGTAAACATTTGTTTTTTTTTCTTCTTGTTTTTTTTGTTTTTTAACAAAGAAGACGAAAACGAAAACCAGACAGGAAGTTGGGAAAAAAATGTGCACATTATAGTTGGCCAAGTCTACTGATGGCATTAAACACATCTATCGATATAGACTTGTGTTTATTTATTTTTTCGCATATACGGAATTCAGTTGCAGTAAAGATTCAACTGACTTAACCAATCCTTACAATTCAAGGCTTAAGTCGTCTGCAATCAAGATAAAGGAGGTCTTAAAATTAATTTGTAGATTTAGGAAGAGGCGAAAAGAAAGCCGTATACTCATCCTGCTTAATCTTACACTCGACACTTGATACACGAGTACATCGGCAAAGACTTCACTTCGTGAACGATTATTCCATGTTAATACAACAAAACTTGGGGGGTTGTTCGGAAAATTCTACATCCCGCTTTTAACAAGCTACACTTTTAAGCCTTTTCTTGTCGCTTTTATCATATCTATTAATCTTAGTCTAACATCTTTATACCCTTTTCGACGGGTAAAGAAGGACTTTGTTATTCTACTGATAACGCATCTCAGGCCACCTTGTGACCAATCCGAGGATCTTGTCTCATATTTCGCCGCTATTGACAATGTGAATGCCATTAAAATCCGAAAGTTCTCAATGCGCTCCGTAAAGGTTAAAAAACAGGAACCGTGTACATTTTTCGATACATACATGCTAGGAAGCAAGGGAATGGTGCTTTTGAAGTCTTAGCATATAAGTGAATACGAGAATCACAATAAAGCAGATTGGAAACTCTCCGACCAAATCCCATATTGAATTCATTCTTTTGTTACGATAAAATATCTGACAATTTTCCGTCAAAAACTTGATAACAAAATGCAAGTGTTGTGGATTAAAGGTTTGGCAACTCTGCCATGACTGCTTACAGATTCATAAATACAACTCTGACTGCCTTATTTTAAGCGCTATTAATAAGCGCTTATGTATGCCAATGTTAGCCCATCATCCATGTAAGCATGAATGAAGCACGTATTACTCACGTGTTTTAATTCACTCATACTTTATGTAAATTAATTTTGTAAATTTAATTTCTACTCCGCTAGCAGTTATTCATTTACTGACCTTTGAATGGAAAATAGCCGGTAAATTTCGGAGCGCAAGTCATTATTAGAAATAAGTTTACATTTGATGTCATGTTCCTATCTGTTCTCATATGGCACACTGGCTTACAATTTTCAATTGAATAAATATTTGATTCAAATTCTGTTTCGTTTCTATATGTTACACGTGATAAATTTAGAAATATTTAGAAATTTTCTGTTTCGAATTTTCTTTATCACTGGAGGACCACTTGGTGTACAACGGAATTTTAAGTTTACGCGTGTAACAAACAGCAAACAGCAAACAGCGAACCCAGCTTTTGTTGAACCAATCGATTTAAGCTTGTCCGTCCGTCCGTATTGTGATATCGTGTTCAACTCACACATCGTAATTTTTTTGATATTTTCATGAAATATGTTTTGATCCAAGGCCGATCGCAATTGAAAATCGTACGGATTCAAAAGTTGGATGATGTAGGGTATTAAATGGTGCTCCCTGACCCACTTGTTTTTGAATTGACTAAATGCAAAATTCAGTGTTTTGTGGCGGTAAACAATCTTAATTAAATTAGTTTAAGAATAATATAATAACAGCGTCTGAGGAAAAATTGTTTGATTATCTTGTGATTATCTTGTTGTGAGAAAATGGCTCAGGACTGCGTGGCCCCCTTCAATGGGTAGTGTTTTGCTCCTTGGGGTGTCCACAATTGATTGAATGAATTGCCGTTAGTTCTCGGGAGCCCGTCTGATTAAGGCTTCACGCCAGGTGCGGACATTAAACCTCGATAAGGAATCTGTAATTATCTTGTTATCCTGTATATATGTATATTTCATATATATATATAACATTTTTATTGATATAACATTTCTTTTGCTCTCTCAGTTTCTATTAAATTTTCTTGTATAATTTTTACAAAAAAAAAAAATAATTTTTTGCTAATATTTTTTTATTCTTTCCATTATAACTGGCAGTTAAAGCAATCATTTCCTTAATGGCATTCGAAAGAAATGCGATAAATGAAATTTTGAGTAAACGTTTGTGAACTTGCATGCCAGCGCAAGTGAGTAAATTCTAAGGTATGACTGATGTGGCTATAGTATCCAATTTAAGTCTAAAGAAATTTTCTGTTTGGCTTTAGTTAATTTTCGAAACATTTGCCTATTAATTAGCAACACCTGAAATCGATTGCTTAAGAGAATAACGCTATAATTAAAAACAAATTTATTTAAAAAACAAAAGTTTTTCAATTTACTTTCGATACTTACGGCAAATGGGGATGTATTAGTTTTGTTATTCTCTTTGTAACATTTGAGAACCTATTGATTTTGTATTTTGAAGATTACGATCCTACGGAGCTGTGTTAATCCATCCTTCGTAATTGTAACTTTTTTCCGGCGCAAATGCTTTCATTCAATTCAAAACAAGTAAAAACATGAAGTGCCACGGCCGACCATTAAGTATCCTACACCACTTTGCTTAAGGCTGTTATATATACTTTTCACAATAATGTTTCATATGGAAAATTGCCGAAAAACTGGTCCAGTCCGAATCACTTCTAATGGCATTCGTCCTTGGACCAAAACACGCTCGAGTGTACAAAATTTCATAAAAATTTCCCAAAAATATTTGTGTGCAGGTTGAAGACAAGTATATAAGATGAGCGGACAGATGGTCAGACAAGCGTAAATGAGTGCGGCAAGTGATTCAGAAAGTGATTCTGTATCGAAGGGATCTCTACCAAGTCCTTTCATTGTTACACAATGTTCATCCTTGGACCAAAATGGGTCCAATGTAGGGCAGACACTTTCATCAAAGTAACTCAAAAATTATTTCATGTAGATTGAACATGGGAATACAAGACAGATGGACTGATGGACGGACAAAGATTTTTGAATGGATCGTTTTAATGGAAGGGGCTTCTGCGCCACGCGCTTATAATTGTTCCATGCATTTGCACAAATTTAATAAACCCTTGGTCCACATAGGGTGTAGGCTTTGACAAAAAGAAACCCCTGTAGAGTTGCATTTGCAATTTCATGGCATCGGTAAGCGACTCGCCCAAGTCGGATATAGCTCGCTCTCTCTCGCCTTTAGCCGCAAAAAAAACAAAAAAATGAAAATTGAAAAAGAGGTTACAGTTGAGCTCTAATGAAAAGTTGTCGTTGCTGTTATTAGTGATGATTGTGGTTATGCAACCGCGTATTATTAATGATTTTTTAGCAATGAATCTTTGAAGGTGATGTCTGTTGTGTCATCTTGATCTGTATGGACAGGAAATTTCGTCAAATTTCCGTAAAGGTAGAATGTACGCGATATACGATCGAAATCGAAAAATCCACATAATAAACGTTTAATTATTTTTTGTTGTTATTCTTCTCATTTTGGTTAAATATTGGCTTTTGCCAATATTGTTACTCGATGCTATTATTTTACTGCTGTTTTTGGTGATGATGGATGATCATAAATTTTCTGCGTAAGTGCGTATGGACGGATACCACACCACGATGACCGACGAATGACCAAAATGAACAAAATGATCGTGTGATTACATACAACACGTACCTACACAAACGTGTGTACATCTACATGCGCACACCTCATGCGCACATTATAACATAAATGATCTTAATGTTTAAATTGAATCCAAAAGGTTAGGCTCTTGTGCGCTCTTGGTCCTATTCGATTATTTTATGCACTTATTTATATATATATATACATATATACACACACACACACACACACACACACAAGTGAGGCGAGGGTATATGCGTGCATTTATGAGTGAGTCTGGCTATGAATACGAAATTATAAAGAGTACGTATACGCGTGCATTAAAAAGGCTGATTTACTGATTGGCCGATCGAGAATGTGCTACTGTGGCCGATACTGTTCGCTCTTCTTCACGTCCCAATAACATTAATAACAATAATCATAAAGTTTTCAAACACAGCGATTGCATGCCATAATTATGCTTACTGTCACTTGTTTAAGGGAGCTACTGTGCAAGCGGGCAATTATAAAATAAAAAAAACCACAAACGCAGGCTTACCTCAATTGTGTGTGTGTGTGTGTGTGTGTGTGTGTGTATCGACGTAATTCCACTTGTTGCTTCTGCCGTTTACCCAGCCACAGAGTGTTTAGTGCGTATTACTAAGTAAATGGTTTATATATGTGCGTATGTATGTGCTTGTATACGCATTTACGTTTATTTACTTTTTCGTTTGAAGGCATGAATGCATGCATGCATGCATGCATGCATGCAAGTTAGCCCTGTACGCATGCGTTTATTAAGCACATATTGGTCCTTTGATTTTTTTTTACATTTTTTTATATTTTTTTTCTTCAAATTTCTGCAATTTTTCGTTCGTTTCGCTCAAGCGTTCGCTTATTGGATCTCGAGATTTCAAGATATTTCTTGTGTTGTACACAATTTTTCAAATGCATAATTTGTGTTAATTTGTGTTAAAACCTTCATTGTGTATACTCTCTGTTGATGCCATTCCTTTGTGGAACTTGCATAAGGTGTTGAATATTTAAGATTTTTTTTTTCATTTTTTTTTTTTTTTCTTTCATATGAAAATTATCGTAAAATCTTTGAAATTTATGTATTAGTGCGGGCATCGACTGTTGCGTGTGTCTATTAGGTGATTTATTTTTCCGTGCACACACTGCACATTGTACTTCATTCGCACACACACACACACACACACACACACAAATACATTATTAGTTACTTAATATATTTTCAATGGCAACAGCAACAACAACAACAACGAAATCACAAATTTGTTTTCAATTCGTTTTCAATCAAAGCTCGAACGATGCAAATTATTGCTACACTGACAGGCACCCCGTGCTATCGAAATCAGTTGAAATATTCAATTTATGTATGTGTGTCATCTCGATGAAGCATGCCAAACTATATGCACGTAAAAGATGCATGTGTCGAATATACTTTATACAGTTAGTTGTTATATAAAAATTTGTTTTTATTTCAAGGTTTCTGCAAAATAATAGAAATTCTTATTAAGGCTTTCTTTTTTAAGTGAGTGCATGCATCTAGGCATGTATCTATGCATGCATTATTTATGAAATTAAGCAGACCTGTATGCTTAGAATCAAATGCATTCTTCGAATTATTCTACGTTACCTGAAGAACGCATAACTACTTGCAGATATTAATTTCTATTAATGACAAAAGCTTGTGAGAAATTTACTAAAAGTTTCTCAAAAAAAAAAAAAAAAAACAAAATTTAAATAGCAAGTACACACACTATAATAGGTCACGGTCCGCCATTCTATACCTTGTATCACTCTAAGGTTATTCACTATAAAGCACATTCTCTGCGACTGCCTCAACTTTTCCTTGGCTAGAAGTATTGCATTTGGAACGATTAACCCTTTGAACATTCTACAATCAGCTTCAGAACAGAATATCAATTCGATATTTTACTTTATTAATACTACTAAGCTTATTATCTAATATCCATTTATTTAAATTAGAGCCGATAGCCTGTGTTGCTAGGGCTCAATATCTCTTTTTTTAGTCTAAGAATTCAATTCATTAGTCTAAAATTAAAATAATAATAATAATAATAAAGATTTATTAAAGTAAGACGTTGTATGGGAAATGGTCGAAAAAGTAGTCCGAATCGCACAACATTCAACACCGTCGGTTCTTGAACCAAAACATCAGCCCGCGTATCAGCTTTCATCAAAATTAGCGACCTGTAGGTTGAAAACAAGAAAACAACCTGGAGGACAGACATACGGGGTCAGATCACTTTAGAATCACTTTCTATATAATCAAAGTTAGATCTATCTCAAGTGCTTCTGAATTTTGCATACATCCGCACAAGCTTAATATGCCCCAGTACCAAAAATGGAGAGTAGAGTATGCAGATTAATTAAAAAGAGAGGAGTATCCTTATGATTCTCCTAATTTCGGTCGTTCCACACTTTACGCAACATTTACGCAAATGGTTAGGTTAAATGGTTTAGGTTAAATCTGTCTATATAGAACGCTTTCCCAGAAAAGAGAAGCTTTGTTATTTAAGTGTCCGTGTTGTTCAATTGTTTTATATTATATAGGTTTAGAGTAAATTGTATTACAATAGACTGGAGAGAGTCTCAACGAAAATAAAGAAAATCAAAACATAATGTAATGATGAATATTCGATTTCTGCTGCTTGCGCTAAATGAAAATGTTTCATATTTTTAAATAAAACACAAAAGACTACTGGTATCTTACTTGGAAAGCTGAGTTATGTGTAGCAGACATCATGCCGTTAATAAGTTCATAGTCACAAGTGCTTTTTAGTTTCTTGCTGAGTGTGTGTGTCATTTTATACCTAAAAATACATCTGTACCCACCCTTGTAGGACGATCGTTTGTTCTTTTTTTCCAAGACATATTATAGCACCAAGAAGAAGTTTTCAGAAATCCTGTAAAGCGCTAGATTCCAAAATGGTCTAGATGTAAGTTACCCTCTCACCGTCAGCGAACGCATTTATGATAAACTCTTTCCCAGTTTGGTATTGAAAAGTGATCAACTGAGTCAAAGGACTCACCTACGGTATGCTTTTATTTTCAAAGATGAAAAAATTTACTTTTTCAGCACCATTCGTGAGTTTCCGCAAATGTTCTGCAGGTGGTCATACAGTACCTGTGCAAGAATAAGAAAAATCGACCCGTTCATCCAATATTTATTTTTCCAAATTTTTTCGATCAATAGATTGAAGAGGAAGTCTGGATAGGTGATGTGAAACTTACCGCTCTTGTCCGCCGTAACTTGCAACAATTTTAATCAAAAAAAGATGGCGAAACAATTCAAGATCCATTCTGCCATTGTAATATCAATTACCCGTCCTTTAGTATTCTTTACATTCTAATCCGCTTATAAGTCTCTCTTAAAGCTTTTAAGAATCATCGTTAGCTTAAGGTTAGTTTTCGCTTCGTCTTCGTAAGCCCTTTAAAAATCTCATTTCAATTTATTACTGATAAATAGATCTTATTATTGTAACGAGGCTGCCACTTGTCCATAAGATCACTTCTTCTAGTGTCGTTTGTTGCTTTACGCAGTTATTCAGAGAGAAGCCTATCCTCCTTTTTTTCCCATCTCCACGTTCCGATTGCATCGTAATACTTTACTTTGCATGACTCACCAGTTGATTACGTGCACAAATGGTTAATATCGGTAGTATATGTACGTACGTGCGTATGCGAAAGAACCAAAAGAATAATAAAAATGCCATAAAAAGCTCGCTTATCCAATCACAAAAAAAAATGTTTTCGAAACAAATCTTTGTTTGTTTCAAGGACTTGAGCAAAAACTGAAATAACCAATGATAAAATACAATGAATATTTTTCAAACAAATCAACGGCAACAAAAACCACCAACCAGACATAATCTCAGACGTTGAAAAATGCCATGATCTTAAAAAAGATACAAATAATAAAAAAAATAATTTAGCAAAAACAAAAAACACAAAAAGTGTAAAAAAAAAAATACGAAAAACTTTTAGTTAAACGCCAAAATTAAATTCCATAAGATCTGCAGTAAGCACAGAAAAAACGATTAAAAGAATTTCATATAAACATATGAATGTTTATAGGGCAACATAATGTTAAAGAATTTCTGCATTCTATATCCATCACATTGAAATGATAGTGCGTTGACTTTGTTGTTGCGTTTGAAACACTCAAAAATGCACTGCATATTTTACATATGTACCGTGTGCCCCTTGCGCGAACGCATATAACGCGGAGAAGGACTTGGCATAGACCCATCGTTCAGAGCTGCTTTGTGAATCAGTTCAAGCTTGTCTACCCGTCTCTTTACCTCGTTTCGACCTCTTTTGATAATTTTTGGTAAACTGGCTCGTTTTAGCCGGCAGATGAACCTTATTAGAAATGGTTCGGATCGACCACTTGCCATCTAAAGCTTTGTTTTCGAAAATTTGCTCCATGAGTAACTATACGGTACGGTAGATTACTTATTGGCAGACCTATCCAGCTATACTGCTTTTACCCTTTTCCAGATAATATATCATTGATTAGATTAGAATCACGCTCTGAGTCTATTCTTTCTGTGTTTGCCTCCACGGGTTCTTTGCTTCAATCCCAACATTTATTGTAAAGGTCCGGTTTCAAGCTGAATGTTATGCATTCGCAAGCATGCCCCTAATAATTACAAAATTGAAATCATTTCCAGAAATCGCAAAAATGACTAAATATTGGTTAATTAGAAATATGAAGTCCATCCTTAAGGTGAACATTAAATGCCAGAGTTAGGCGAACGTCAAAAATATATAAATTCTAATATCCTTCAAAGTCCATCTTTTTGAAAATTACTTTAGTTGCTCATAAACGGATCTGTCTACAGCAAGTACTTAAAATTTGGTCCACCTATTCACACACATGGCTTAAAAATCAAGTAGAACAGTTGTCACAAATTAAATTTTTTCTTCCTTTGTCGAGAGGGATTGTGGGTAGGGACAAAATGAAAGAAGGTTCATTCTCTTCAGGGCTAATACCGTCAGAATTATTTTTTTTTACTGTTCTAATAGAGCACTTTGAAAAAGACTACCGTAGGCCAAGGCGCGCCATCAAAAATATTCTACACCACCCTAGAGTCATTTGTCTAACAAGTTTTCTCAAATAAAGCGGTCTATTGGAAGTGGTCTCGATCCTAACCAGTTTCGCTTCGGTTTACCAAACTTCCGGGAAGTATGAGAAAACAAGAAGGACAGACGGACAGACAAGCATACATCGACGCAAAACATGACTCTGGCTCGATTAGTCTGTCTGGGTGGTGCATACATCCGCACAAGCTTAAACATCCTTGGATCGCGAATGGTGTAAAATAAAAAAACAAGCGTTAATAGTATCAAAACATCTTAAAACTTGCGAATGGTTGTTGAAACGCAAGAAAACAAGTCGGGCAGACGCCTGGGGAAGCTTCAACAAAGCACATGTTTATATAGCGTTGGTCTGCCACATAGCCGAGTAGAGAAGAGTCGCCGCCACGAAGGCGTTGTTCACGGATCCAAATATCCGAGTCGTTCTGTCGTGCCTGGTCGTAGCTAGAGTGAAGGCTTAGTTGGTATCATCATCAGGCATCATACTTACCGATTGGGCACACTCCCGCCAGGATGCGAGCCTAACCCTTTGCCCGCTTCTCTTCGACCATACCACTTTTACTGCCCAATTATAGCCTTTCCACCAGCGACACTGGTGACAGCGCCCTTGAAAAGCAAGATTTCCTGCGAGAGTGCATCTGATTTATTGAAATCAAATATCTTTTTCAATTCTCAAGTAGCATCCACACATTGTTTTACTTTTTCTGCCACCCGTTTTTAGGCTGCTAGGGTAACTTCTTTAAGGACTTTTGTGCAAACTTTGCTCTATTTACTCAGAAGGATGTACGCAGTTATAGCTGATCATATCGTAGGGTATTAAATGGTTAAGTATTAGTTGAAGTTCTCATTTGTTTTGTTTTGGTGCTTATAATTTTTTGCTTTGTTTATTTTTTTATATTTTTTTTGGCAATAACTTTACGATAAAGATCAATTTTGTCACTTTTAGTTGAAGGAGAAAAACGAAAATGTTGACAGTTGAACAACATGAAATTATGTTAAAGCAACAAAATCTTTAAAACATTTTTGAAAAGGTTTGTCAAAACATTACCCATGCACACACAATCGCATCGAATAAGAACATATGTAAGAATGTATGTTGTTTAATCAGCAAAAAGTCGCAAATAGCCAACCAGCCAGGAGTAGACACTAAATGAAAGAAATGTTGATGATCGATGATGAGTTAGTATGTATCTGCTTATGCGATGCAATGCGTATATTATATATATATATATATGTATGTGTATGTATTTAGGTAGATTTACGCTTACATAGATGTTTATATATGGGCAGCATTGACAAACACTGTGCGTTGTGACAAACAGTAGCCACGAGTTGTTAAGTGTCTAAGCATTCAACAGATACAACAAACTGGTATATATTGCAAATCCGAATGTGTAGATGAAAAAGTGAAAAAAGAGCCAGCAGTAAAAACAAAACAAAACGAAAAAAAAAAAACGCCCCTAAAAAAAAAGAGTAGCTTAACTTAGCTGGCTGTCTTCTCTGGAACGCCTCCAGTTATGGTTTAAAGTTGAAAATTTTAAATTCGTTTTCTTATTCTCTTCTCGAGCTGCACTTTTTTCCCCCTTTATTTTCGTGTGTGTTGTGTGTGTGTGTGTGTTTTTTTTTTGTTTTACTCAAGTGACTGCCGTGTTCTTGGCCTGTCTGCGATCATCACTTTCATGGCAGAGGAACTTCGTATCCAACTCGCCAAGACATACTATATTAAGTTTGTCATATAAAGTTTTTAGATTATTGAGGGAAAATATTTAAATTTTTTTTTCTTTTGATTTCATTTAAGATTATTTTAGTTTTTTTTTTTTTTGTTCATTTGATCCACTTTTTAATTTAGTTCAGTGAAATGTAACTTGAATTTGGAGCAAGAAGCTGTCGTTTTTTTTTTTGATTTTATAACTGACTCTTCAAAAGTTAGTTGTTCATGAATTTGTGCACTTTTTCTGATCTTTTAGAGAGTAAATGAGCGAATTACAATTCTTCGCATCATGTGTAATGGTATTTCAATAATTCACTTTTTATAGTCAGTGGAAAGTTAGAAAAGGCCAAGGTAAGCAAAGTGCAGAATGAAGAAAGGACTCATAGAGAGACTTATATACATAAACAAAAATTGGGCTTAAGTAACTATCGATAATAACGCAATTAACGAAAATAGAAGAGAATCAAAATAGGCTTGCGGATCTGAATCTTTTAATCCTTATCATATTAGCACACACCCACACACGCACACACCCACTTACACATTGTTCAGATATTTTTAACCCTTTCGCGATGTTTGGCGAATGTACACGAAAGTCACTTGTACGGTAATCATTTCTTGGCTTACGGCGGCTGGCCGGCAGCATATAGCTGTCACTTATTGCATTGCAGTGTAATGGCACTAAGCAAAGTTACATTGTTGTCGAAGACATTGCTCACGAAAGGCGGCAAAGTATGGTACTGATATGCCGCCACTAAAGGGTTAAATCATGCCGATGGTGACTTCGTTAAACGCGCGCCTTAACTCATGCTGCAAAAGTGTCACACTTGCAGTCAAAAAACTTTAACTTGTCTACGACTTTCAATAGAATCAAAAGTTTTTTTTTTTTTAACTATAGAACAAGTGATAAAAGTGCCAGCGCTTAGCAATGTTTCGTGATTGATTGGTGATTGTTTTTGTCGTTCAACCGGGATTACTTTTCTCGAAGGGGCCGTAAAATGATTACACTAAGTCTTTGATTTTGGCGGCTCAGTATTTACTACCAGTTCCGTTTTGAACTTTTAAATATGGTTGACTTTAAACTCACTTGTACTCATCACTGCTCGCTCCCATACACAAATTAATATGTGAGTTGCTTTCTACTTAGAGAATTGTTTAATTAGCGATATTATATTTGCATAAACTCTATTTAAGGGCTGCAGTTAACAATGTATGTATAAATAGGAAGGATTGTTACCCTTGAGTGAGTTTCTTTAGCCCTAGTTCTACGAAAAGGTAAAGCGAGAACTTGAACGCTGGAAAGACTTGAACTTATTATACCTATTATACTGATTAGCTCAAAATCACTTCCTGAATCGATTTTAGCCTGTCTATCCGTCTGTCCGTCTTGATTTGTTCAACCTACGTGCCATAGCTTTGAAGATATTTTGATGGAATTTGGTACACAATTACGCTTTGGCCCAAGGACGAATGTTATTGAGAATAGTTCGAAACGGGCCATTAATTCGACCACTTTCTATATAACGCCTTATTTCGAAAAGTCCCTATTTGAATGACTGCAGGATGATGAAGAGTATTTAGTATTAGAACGTCGCCAACGGTAGTGTCTTTACCTCTTATTAACCATCAATAATTTAATGACGTAGCTTTATTGGCGTTAATTTCTTAAGCTTCGCGAAGTCCATATTTCAATAATCATTAATCTGGTTTACTTAATACACTACTTAAAATTAGTCTAAGTCCGGTTAACATTATGGAGGACAGATTCCGAAATTTATTCCTATCTCTTAAGATAGTTTAGTATATTTCACATTTATCGACTTTGTGCATTGGCTTGCACGTGAACGAATTACCACGAATTATTTCTTTACTTTATCAGCAGCGGTTTCTTTTATTTTTTTTCAAGGCCAGCACGAGTTTTTAGTATAAATCCACCAAAGGAAGAAAGATAACGGTATTCAGACATCTCCTTTCTTCATCTCGATAGGACGGGGATTGCAAATCGCTAGCAATTGCATTCGAAGTCAACTATTCGGCCTTCGAAACAATATCATATTCCCTTCAATGCGAACACGCCATACCTAACTACAACATTACAATACTTAGATAGTAATTATGGGATCAAAACAAAGTAGCGGCTTTAGTTTCTATCACACACACACACCCCCACACACGCACACGTACACGCATAAATGTACATATTTATATATACATAAATTTGTTTGTGTTCATTTTATGTGACGATATGCCTATCCGTCTGTCCTTCATTTATTTAAACGCACTTTAAGCTTAGCGTATATAATACATTCAGTTAATGATCAAGTTCGAACATGGTGTAACAATGCCCTGTTTTGGCAAAAAACGTTAACCTAAAATGTAAATAAGGTCTCGTCCGGAGATTGGAACAAATAGTTAACAGAGTCGCTTGCAAGCACAGCGCATGATCCTTTAATTAATAGAATACTTAACAACTTCACTATACTTCCTACGGGTTTAGCCTATAAATACATACATACATATATACATACAATAATATTTTTTGTGTATACGTACACATACAAAAAATACATACAAGCATGTCCACACATACACTTTTGTGTGTTCAATCTAAAGGTCGTGATTTAGGTCGTGAGATATATTGCGTAAATTTGGTCCACGAAATTGTTTTCGCCCCAAATGCGAATCCTAGTGGCATTCATCTGGATTGGACCAACTTTGCGACTTTCTCGCTGAGGAGCAGTACTTCCATGTTCTATTCTGCAATTTGAAACCTCCTGCACATAACCTTCCTCTCTTCGCCAATGAAGCTCTATTTCTTAATATCACAGGGACAGATGGACGGACATCGATATAGTAACTAATAATAGAAGAAGAAAAATAAATATAAACGAAATAAAAATATAATATAATAGAAAATATAAAGCGATTTATTTTACAAATTCTTTACCATCGACAAGCAGTTAAGTATGACTCCGCCATAAATACGTTTTCATCACTGCCTTGTACGTCAAGCGATTCATTTCGTTTACTTTTATAACAAAATCATTTTTGATGAAATTATTTTTGTTTTTGTTGTAATTTGTGAAATGTGTGCGTTAAAAATGTGCTTGCCAGCGTTTGCCTGCGGGACATCAAGACAGATCTAATTATTTATGCGTTTAAATGAGATTTTTCAGTGGCTACTGTTATTTTGCTCAGCCTTACGATTCCTTCATTATGTATAAGTATACGATTATTTTGTTTCGTGTCTTTTGGCTGATCATCGTGATCATAAGTATAGTAGTATATGCTCATGATCTGTGGGTTAAAAAGAAAAAAAAAATTTTTTTTTTCTTTTTTTTTTTTTTTATAAATGCCTACATGCACACATATGTGAGTATGTCTGCACGTCGATAATTGTTGCTGTGCTCTTGTATATGTTATACATATAGATATATATATATATATATATATATATATAAATATATTAGGTCCACAAATAAATCCGCTAGCTTTTAGTATCTTGTTCCTTAAAGTCTATCTAATTGCATTCAATTCTGGGTATACGTAACCTGGAGATTGATGCTTGTACGGGCGCGTTCGGCATGCATTAAAATGTAAAGAGATGGATTTCAAGCTGGGAGTGAAAATGCAAAAGACTATGAAACAATTAAAAGTATTTTGGGAGATTTCGGGCAAAAGATGGTTGTCTTGGAAACGATCAAATTCGCATAAATCCGTTTGTTTTGAGGAAGAAAAACCCCAAGATATTATCTCCAACTTGGACTGGGAATTTCTTCAGCATGCGGATTATTCTCTACACCTGTCTAACTCGGACTATCACTTGTGCAGGTCGGTGCAACTCTATTTAGCAAAACAGCAACTCTGCAAAGATGAAGATATGCGAAAATTATCCATTGATTAGATCACCTCGGAACCGCAAAGTTTTCACTCGATAATGGACGTAAGTACTTTCGAGTGCTTAGCTTCCCAACAACTATGTGTTTCAATAAATTCGAATTCTATTAAAGAAAAAACGTCGAAGATTTGTTTATAGACCTAATATAATTTGTTGTTGTTTATTATTTAAAAAAATTTTTTTGTTGTTTTGAAGTTCAGGTTTTTGTGATCATACGCAAGTACGTATTATATAATGCACTTAATTTAAATTTTTCAAGTTTCACTAATAAATATTAACGGAATGAAAAAAGCTTTTTGTTATTAAATGGATTTATGATTAAAGTCCTTAAAAAAAAAATATAAAAAAAAAAATAATAATAGTAATCGCAGTATGTTCACTTTGACTTTTACTACAAATACAATTATATTGAACGCTTCAATCACCGCCAGTAGACGGTTTTGCGGAATTAATTAATTAAATAGGAATATTTAATACTAAATACTTAATATTTCGTGTATTGACTTTTAATAAAAATACTTTCAAAAAGTATTCTCTCATCTTTCTATACCCATCACCGTACGGGATGAGGAATATATTGTTTGCGTCGGAATGTTTGCCATAAGCGAAGAGAAACTTTAGAGACCATATAAATTATACATATACTATAATTAAGTATGGCCGTCTGTCCATCTGACTGTCCATCTATGCAATGTCTACGATAAATATTTTCCTGGTCGCACAGGGCGAACAATCGACTTCAAATAGGAATATACACACAATGAAACATTTGCATTCAAATGAAAAAAAAAATCGGTCATACCTCCTGCTCAATATTCTAGAATATTGAAATTTCATTCTTTTGTCAAAACGTTTGGAGCATTCAGAAAAGAACTTTGGAGAGCCTATAAAGTCTGCATACTATCAAGAATCAAATCTGAATGTTTCCAGACTCGCATTTCCGTCCGTGTGTCCATCTTTCTGTTGGATGCCATGGTCGCACAAATGCAGACATACGACATAAATTCCTAGTCTTAGTCTAAGATAATGAAAAGAAACCAGCCACGCCCACCCAATATTAAAAAATGAATGAAATTTCGATTTTTCCTTTTTCATAGTCACACTTAAGAAAAACGATGATCGGTATGGGGGATTGTTGATATTAAAAAAAAAAGAAAAAAAGATTGTTTTTCTTTACTTTAACGCGCTCCGATGGCTCTTCTTCACTCCTATTGCATTCTATTACTGTGTACATTAGAATAAGTTCAGCTATTGTTCTCTTTAGAAAATTTCCAAATATCTTACACAAAATCTATTAAATTTTCTATATATCGCATATATTTATTCTTGAGTGTAAGTTCGTTCCATTTATTGCATCCAGGCATTAACTAAAACAGAATAATTCGAAATCCAATAACACATACAAGCATTTATATGTATATAGATCTTCTCTTGTCAGTCATTGCATCGTTCACTTATTCGACTGGATTTTTTTTTTTTCGTTTCTCGATTGAAAGTAATCGTCACGTATTATCAAGAACATGCATTCCTGTCATGCTTCTTAAGTCGTTGGTTGGTTGTTTTCGAAAAAAAAAAACAAAAAAACAAAAAAAAACTTTTCTTTTTTTTTGTCGTTCATTTTCGTTGTACGTTTTTCGTCATTTTAATTTTGATTTTTTCTTTTGGTTAAAATCGAAATATTTTTCCCGTTTTAAACATTATTTAACACCAAAAACAGCATATAAATGCCTTCGATGTATGTGAGTTTCTTGTAAATTTATTGTTAATTATTTATGTATGAATTATTGGACAAAAAACAAAAAGCGAAGAAGAAGAAAAATATTCGATTTTTGCTTTGTAGAAAATCTCTTAAACAAAATTTTAATTGTATGTCTGTATTTTGTACAAATTGCTTTATTTTTACCCAAATTGCATAAAATAAATCATTTAATTAACAACAAAAAAATTAAATTTATTCACTTGAAATGTTAATAATGAAGAAAAAACCTTACCTTCTTGCCCAAAGAGTGACTAACATGCGCTAAAGGTGTAAAAAGGGATAAGCTTTATATGAGAGAAACCCTCTCCACTTAAATATCCTGATTGTGGGCAAATGAATATTATTCCCACAAAAAGCGTCTAGTCCAATATGGGATTTTTATTTTTTTTTTAATTCACCAAATATCTTTAATACCACGCTTGCATTGATAATTTTGTAGCTTCAGCTTGAAAAAACAAAAACCACGTGTTCATCGGGAAATCTGGCAAAGCTTCCATAAGGATTATTGAGAGAAGTAAGGAAAGCTGCATGTCGGAGTAGAGTTCCGCGACCTTTCAGCTTCAAAGTAGGGAATTTTTTCCCTCCCAACGAATTTCGTCTCTTTTCTTATCGAAAACATTCGCATTATTGACCGAACAACAAATCACGAAAACTGATTGCAAAAATCCCTATACTTTGCCCTTGTCACTTTTACATATGAGACATTATGCGCTATTGTGCGCTGACTTTTATTCTGCACATAAGCACATAAGCTTATCGCGACCGAAGGTGAATTGCAAACACTATTGAATTGGATCCGTTTTCCATGAATTTGTTATAATTTTTTACATAGTCAAACGTCAAAAGGAAGTCAAATGAGCAGCTTCGCCACATCAACCCTATGCCAATAGCTATAATTTTGATTCCCTGCTGGAAAGTTAATCCAATAGTTATTTTAAATAACCGGGAATCATAGAAATCATTTAGTTGCTAGTTTCGGAAGAAAAGGCACCCATGCGTGCTAGGAATGCACGATAAGAATCTATAAAATGAAATTTGGGAATTTAAGGAGTAAAACTAACTTAACGGGCAGACAACTCTAGGTCCTAGGTCGGCAAACTTTTTTCGGCCGCAGGTCACAATCAACGAATTGTGAGTATTAAAGAGACTGTTGGGTCACAGATGTTTTTGTATTAAAACAGTCACATAGTTAACACATAGTTAGGCGTTTTAAGACGAATACAAGCTTCGGAATTTTCGTTAGTTAACCTGTTCCCGTTCTTGCTTAATATAAATTTCATTTGTGAAGATACTTGCTTACATTTATGATGTCATAATTATCTTCTCTCCGCAACTACTTCAACTAATCCGGCCATAGCGTTAAACTCTTACGATCAATCATTTCTAAACGGATCAAGACATTTCCGTCTATGTCCTCAGATGTAAAAATTTCTCCATGCTTCTTGAAGCGTTGCTCCCGGTTCACTTTAAATGAGGGATAACCAACTTTCGAATGTATATAGATTGCTTTCATGTTCCCTTTTTTTTTTTTGAAATATATCACGTTTCGAATAAAATCAACTTTGAAGTAAAACTCTTCCAGTCCTCATAAATATTCAAAATTGTGCAGAGTCGTAGGTTGGAATCATTACAATCGTTCGTTATCTATGCTAAGGGAAAAGACCTTGAACACCATCATTCACCGATTTCATTGAAAAAAAATATTTGCTTTATCATCGAAATACTCTACAAATCTATCAGGAAGTTTGCGTCGACTTAACCATCTTAGTTTAGAATGTAACAAGAAATCTCAATTTGCTCCAAAAAAGCTTGAAAGCGCTTGTGTATTAATCCTGATCGCGCTGTCATCGTGTTTGTGACCTTAACAATCTTTTCCGTCACATCGTTAAGTGCAGGAGACGCATGGTAATCGGACTAAAATGTTGCACCTAGTATTTATTTTGTTTTTTTTTATTCTCAAAATCTTTGTTTCCTGCCTATGTTTTATAATTCATTTTTCTATGTAATACTTTAGACGCGGAACTCAAGTGGGTCACTTGAAATTATCAAAAGGGCAACGCGGTGACCCGAAGATAGGAAGTTGCCGATCCATGCTCTAAGTCATAATCCCAAGTTCATTTAAGAATAAACCCACGATCATTGTACACACGTTCTCTAAGCTTCTCTTGTTAAAAAAATTATTCTATGGCCAAATAAGCTTTGGCAGTCTAGAAGACTTCTACTTAACCCGTGCTAAATTTAACCAATAACCTAAGTAGAAATGAGAACACGTAATACGACAAAAATTAACTGAAACACATTTATATTTTTGCGGATATTGACTACACAGGGGGAACTAACTCTTCTACATATGGAAATATTTCGCCAGTATTAGTGCACAGATTAGGGTACTTCTTACTCCTCGTTGCTCCCCAATAGTCGCATTCGGACGCCGAATCAGTCGGATGTACTTTGTAAATGACTTGACTACCTTTATTTTCAAAATCCAGAGCGCAAGCTACAAAGTATACATAAGGAATAATTGGACCTGTGGGGCTATGTAAAGATAGAAAGAAAAGACATTTTCAAAACTACTCTACTACTGTATTCTCTTACCGTTCAGTTCCGTTTAAGCCCACGGCTGCCGAGCAGCCTATGCGAGACATTCGTTCTTGTATCGTAGTTATAAACGCGTCAGCTTTCGAATTCCTCATGCTACTCATATCTCATTGTTAGTACTTTTCATATTGAAATGTGTTGAAATCTAAACTTACGCAGTTCCGTAACTTTGCACTTCTTTTGTATTGGATATGCCATCCATGTTTTTGGTATATGCCAATAAGGTCAAATCTACTATTTTGAAAAAGGGTAGCTTGTATTTTTGAGGGGACGTGAACTAACAATGCGAAAGGCAGGAAAATGAGATTTTTTCAAGAATTCAAGAATGTCTCTTACCAGTTTTGTGTAAACAAAATTTAAACGTTGCGATCCAATGCAATCCAATTTTGATTCTTTTCCCGCCCTTACCCACGTTTGCATCATAAACTCGAGTTCATTATCCCATATTACTTCGCGCATACGTGCCGCAATGGGAAACGTTTGACCGTTACTAAGAGTATATGTTCCGCTGGATATGTTATTGCGAAGACTATTAAAAAATTCCAGGAAATATCTCTTAATTTTTCTAGTCATTGGCGGAGCTTTTACTTCGACCGTTACCCATCTGCCCTATTTTTACATATTATGTATAGGTTCCATGGACAAATTCATTATTTAAAAAAATACTCACAGCTTGTGCTTGGATCTCTCCGCACATGAAATGTGATTTACCCGCTCTGCAAACTTTCTCTCCGATCTCCGGCTTATTACAAAATTCCCAAGCTTCGAGCATCAAAATTGTGCTGACACCGAAAAAAATAAGAATTCTTTCCATAAGTTTCGACATTGTCACGATAACGATGAGGCTCAGAATGAAATTGAAATGAAAAATGAGTCGTCAATGTCAATGTCAACAGCACTGAAAGGTACGCAATGCCAAATACGTTATGTGTAATAAAAATTTTTATTAGCGCAAGTACTTTTTGCAAATTTGACATTTTTTATCATTGCCTTCTCTGATTTTACATATTCAACTATTTTCACGATTGTTGCTAGAGTGCTTTGATCACGAATATAATCGTAATATATATTGAGTAAAATGCTTAAAGCTATGTGAGTAGGAATTACTTCCTTTTTTTTTTTTTTGTTGCTACATTTCTTTTTATGCTCGATAACACTAGAGTTACAAGGTGTTTTAAGTAAGCGCGGATGTATGTAACACTCAGAAGGGCTTAAGATCAATTCGCGTTTTTTATTATATCATCATTATCTGAGCTGACTTGATTTAAGCATGTCTGTCTGTCTATCTTTCTGTCCCTATGATTTCGAATGAAAGGAGCTTCAACACGCAAGAAAATTATATTCGGACGTATCCTAAAATAAGACAAAAAAAAAAGGAAAAATACCGAATTTTCATACTCTATAACTTTGGCTGGGCGCGTCTCTTTTCATAATAAAAGTGGACATTTATATGATGTATGTATGATGTGTGTGCTGTGAACTTAATAATTCGTTTAAGCTATCATTCTTATAATTTGCTACCTATGCGGTAAGTGAATGAAAATATTTAAGTATGTATTCGATCAAGTTATGAATATATTTACATATCCATAACCGGTGACTGTGTGTCTTCATTATAAGTATATAAAATCGAAAATAATGGACAACGTATTAGAATAAATTATATAATTTTTAAAAATGAGCAGTTGTGTGTTGACTGACCTTAGAATGTTACGAGGTATTGATTTTGTTCATTCGAATTGTTTTCCATAGAAGGCTGATCCCCGTATTGTTGTGTACAGTAGCTTCGACGAGTTAGCGATCGTTGACATTAAAGATAGACGGACACAATCGTTTACACAACACGACACTATCTAGATTGAGATCATACGGCAACATATAATCAAAAAAAAAAAAATGAAATTTACTGTGAAACATGTCTGTACACAATTCCATCTTCTCATCATCGTCATCGTTCTCGTCATCGTCATCATCATCGTCATCTGCTGATCTCTTGGCTTTCTATAGTTGAAGTGAATAAAAAATCATTTACGCTTTAATCAATTGTTTTTCAAGCAATTTACGTCTTTCTTGTTCTTGTTCTTGTTATTGTTGTTGTTATTATTATTTTTCGATATTATATTAAGGATATATTTAAGAAGTGTGCATATATACATATATATATATGTATACCTACATGCCTTTGTATACACGCATATATATTTATATATATATATATATATATATATATGTATGTATGTATAGTTATGTGGTTGTTTTAGCCAAACTTATTTTGGGTAGATATTACTGAAGTACACTTATTTATGTTGCCTTAAGCATAAAAATTTATACGCATACACTTTCATTATGAATTTCATTTTCAGTTTTGCTAGCGAAAGACGCGCACATGTCAAAAAATTTTTAAGAAAATTCGATCATCGAAAAATTTTAATTGATCGCCCTGCAGTTATGCTGAAATTGATCTTTAGCATTGTGAGTAAAATCCTTGCCTTATGCTGTCTTCCTACTTGCTTACATGTAACATTGTTGTTGGTGGGCATGTTGTTCTGATGATGCATATGCCTGCTTGTGCATATTGATGCTTGCACTGTGTCCGTTTCATTGGTAGCACAAGTGAGTGATTGTGATTATGATAATAAGTGCTGCTACTGTGTATATTTAGATGTTTTTCTTTTCTTTTTTTTTTCTTTACCGAAACTGTCCCTTCTCTTCTTTATATATAAATATATATATATAGCAGTAAGGATAGGTATGCGTTTAAACATTGATTAGCAGTCATTGTTATGCATCACATCATGCCCGTCTTTATTATTAGTATTTCGTCTCTTTTTTTTTTTTCTCTTGCTTGCTTACTACATAGTCTGGATCAATAATTTTTGTGATGCCAAAAGACTGAAGGAAAAAGAAAAGCAAAAACATTTTGGCGCTTATGTCCCACCGGAAATTTCAAGTCTCCTCAGCTAAGCTTTAAGGCTTCGGCTTTTTCTTCCACTTCTTTTTCGTTTCTTGTCTTTTAAAGATAATTATTGCCATCATATTTTTGTACGCTTGCGTGGTAATGGCATTTTCAGCCACAAAACATTACACTCTCGTTTATATGTATGGATGTGTGTGTGTGGGTAGGTACGTTTTAAAATGCATAAAACCCAGAAAAAATTTTTTAATCCTCATTAGTTTTAAAAACACGTTCTGTAGCCCTTTTTTGAAACAAGCATGTATACGCGTATGTGTGCTCATACATATGTACATATGATTGCTAGCTAAGCGAGTTAAACATAGGGGTTTCTTTTATATTATTTTATTTTGTTGTTATTGTTGTTGCTGTTGTTGTTGTTGTTTTCTTGCAATTTTGCTTGAATCCCTAACATATTACTTTAGGATCTCAAAATTTGTCAAATATAAGTTTGAATCAATCATGGCTCCTCTTCTTCTTCTTCTTCTTACACTCACTCCTCGTCTTAGTCTTCTTAACCATTGCCAACGTGATACAAAATACTTACGTACGAAAAGAAAACATTCTTTTAACAATCTTGAAGAATTTATGTATCACAAGTTTGGTAGCACAACTTGTTGCTGATGTTTCTGCGCATACGTATATGATGCATACAAGCACATGCACATGTCCAGCCTAATAATTCATTGGCAAATAAATACTCATTTACAGTTGCAAATATAGTTTGTTTTCAGTTCAGTTTCATTATCTTTTCTTTTATTTTTATTCATCAACAAAAACTTGTCATTATTTCTTGCTGTTATTGTTGTTGTTACTTTTCTGTTGTATAGATATCCGTAATTTTTATTTTTTTTTTTTTTGCTTTTTCTTTTTTCATTGGAATGTTTTTAAGCTTTGCTGCTTCTGTTCACCAAAAAAAAAAAAAAAACAAAAAAAAAAGTTGACATTTGCCTGTCTCATCATAACACAAACTCAACAGGTAGTCCTCAGTCTTCAAAAATCTCTGCAGTAAAAGATGTACACTTATTGTTGTTCTTGTTGTTGCCTTAGTCTCCAGTGATTTAAAAGTTTCGTTAATGTACGTGTTTTTATTTGACTTTCACAGATTTTGGTCGTTGGTTCATTTTTTTGTTTTTTTTTTGCGTTTTTTTTTTTTTTTTTTTATTTTGTTTTTCCATTGCCAAGTTCACAAAGGATGATGTATATGATGACGGTTTACAGAAAATGAAGAAATACTTGTACCAACTGGCTCTACTTGGAAGGAAACTATTTAATCCATCAATACCATTTACGGATCTTTTGAAATTTGGAATTTCAAGTTTACCTTTAGATATTCTAAGATCCCACCTTAAAACTTTGAAGCATGAATCTACGGTGAATGAATGTGATGGTAAACAATTGCTGCCTTTTTGATATTTAGTTTCACAAGATGCAAAACTAGACTGCGAATTGAAATAAATAAATTAAATTTGAGTTTTTTTGCTGTTGTGAATTTAAATATGACTGTGTCCGAAGGCACAGAATCTCAACGCACTCAAGTGCGGTAGAGTTTCTAACAAAACTACTAAAGACTTAGATGCTGACATTCTAAGACTTTACTCTTCGAACTTGTTACACTAACTAAATTAATAATAATGTTATCCGTTCCTTAGCTGCCCATTGCCTCGTCTTAAATCCAATTTTAATATGCTTGTAAATTCCACACCCCTCCCGCCCCTTTGCATCCATTTGGTTTTTCTTCTCCTTTTATTACTACCTTTGTAACCGTAGAGAGCAGTAGGCTGATGTTGAAAGCCGCACGATATGCAATTATCCCGCAGAAGAGAGATTATAACTTAAGTATGTGTGTAAATTGACTGAAGGGCTAATGATGCACTGCTGCCTTACTCTATAGTGTTCCTAGTAAGTTGATTCTGTTTTGATTCTTCAATCAGCGAGGTAGGGGTACATGATGTTGATCTTGGAAACTGTAATCGCGCTTCTAAAAGGTTAGACGATTGCGATCGAATGCCTTTGTAAAGGTAGACGATTTAAATTTTAGAGAGTGGAGAAAATAGAATTTTAGAAAAACATGACATCTCTTAATATGAAATTGAAAGAAAGCGTGCAAGCCACATGAAAATACATTAAACACTATATAACTTATACAACGGACAGTGCGGTAGTTAACATGCGACTTGACAAACGAACGCGGAATAGCGTATTTAACTCCAAGAGGTAAATACAGCATAGTGTACCAGAAATTTTTGCAGATTTATATTGTCCATCCGGAGGCCAAAGTTGAATTTGCGATTAAAGATTCGCCTCAAGGCATTGCATTGGGTCCACAAGATCAATGGAATACCTATTCCATAATTCAAATTGATAGAACCGGCTCGGGGAGAGTTGAAAACTAAGGCCTTGGCCTTACTTGTATTAATGAACAGCTTGCTTATTTAACGTCCAAGAGTTGATACTTGCTAAAGCTTCGTTAATCCAAGTTTCGAATATATGCAGTTAGTAGTGGGTATCTTTTAATAGGCAAATAACGCAAATAAAATCCCCTGTAGACAGAGAATTTACGTATTTACCAGCGCTTTGCGTACGGGTTTGATATATTGGATTAGTGAGTTTGATTGTTTCGAAGCAACGTAATTCTATTCAACCCATGGTAGGATCTGAAAAATAGGTCTAAGGTGCTGCAATTCTCATTAACCGTTACACATAAGAGACGAAATGGATTATACAGAAAATAACTAGTAAGAGTCTCAAAGGAACGTGCTGCTTGAGAACTCTAGGCCGGATGTTAAAAGAGGTGAGATAAAGCTCGGGTGGAAATAGCGCTCTTCGTACTCAACCACACTTCTTGTCCGACAAAGTATTTCAGCCACCATGACATTAAGCGAAGTACAAGATACATTAGTCATGAACTAAAGAATATCTTGGACCATAGAGAGTATACATTGTGTTTATCTAGCAGTTTTTGAAAACTTATCTGCGATCTCTTTTTCTGTTTTTGTTAAGCATACAAAGTATGCTGGCAAGCAAGGAACTCTTAAGAAATATATTACAAGTATGAGGATAATGAATGAGAGCATAGTTCTGCTATATAATCGGTTTGGCGTCAGTAAAGAAATCCTTTCGTGTGTAGTTATAGCGATCAATAGAGCTCTTGAGTATTCATCGAAGCCTATTACAAGAAAAATTTCTTGCTTTCAACACCAACTTTTTGACACAATTCCTTCGATCAATGGTACATCAGGCCGAGCATTAGAGTAAAGTCTCTTATCTGCAAGGCAAGCAGAATATAAATGCTTGCGATGAGATTCACCTTATTTTCTAATATCAAAACTTACGGTTTGAGAAGAAAGCATCTTCGCTACCGCTTTTAAGCGAATAGAAAATCTTTCCGTTTAGTCGTAAATAAAAGCCTTTGCATACCTGATGGCAAATCATTAATAGAAGTGGTCAATTACAAAACAATTTCTTTAAAACGTATTGAATATGTATTTCGAACGACTTGGATCTCAGCGAATCTTTCAAGAATCGCTCTTTTTCGTATCAATAGCTATGTTTTCGCACAAAGAGTCCTAAACGATTTTAGTTTTGACAAATATTTTATAAAATTCTTTGCAAGTGCACAGCTTGCTTAGAGATTGTAGGCTACTAGGTTCGTCTGGAATTCCTGCTAATAAGACCATCGAAGTGAAGGAGGTTGAATTAAAATTCTCTCAATTATATGAACGAATCCCTGATCAGTCCTTTTGTATTACAGAATCTCTTTTTGAATTGTTTGCTTAATTCGCAAAGTGAGCTGCTTCTCCAAAAATCTCTCTTATCCGTGTAGTTTGTAGTTCACTTCACTATTCACAAGTTCATTTTGAATGCTGCTGATAAAAAGCCTCTTGTCTCTAATGAGGTCAATCATCAAGAAACAAAGATTTGTGATTGCTTTCGCTTCATGTAACATTACTTGCAAAGTTTGTCGTCTGTCTGCAGACGTATTTCACTTATTTCGTGCCTTGCACTCCCTTCGGTTATTTGATTTCACAAATTATGCCTGCTTTGACGATTTTTTGACAATTGAGGATCAAAAATGAGAAATCTTTAAATATTTTGTGTATTAGCAGGTACCCATTACGTTCATTGATACACTTCCAATTAACGAACAACCACGATTATATTATATTATACATATGCATATATATATATATATATATACGAAACTGGTCATAAGATAGGCATACTTACTTCACAATAGCCAATTTTGTAGCACATAACAAGAAGGGAGAAAATGCTAATGAAAATAAAAATGTTATGTTTTTTTTGTTCTGTTGCAGAGTCAAGCCTTAGCACTGACACGTGTTGCCAATGCAGCTGCCGCTGCAGCCGCCAATGCTGCAAATACCAAAACTCCGACGGATAATCTGCACTCAGAGGTTGTAGTGAAGAAGGAACATTCGCCCTCACCATCGCATTCGCGACACACGCCTATCAATAATGCTGTACCATCGACATCATTGGCCAGTAATACCACACACGTACCAAATGACGGTTCGCCGCCCACTCCTGTACAACAGCATCGAAGAAATTCATTACAAGGTGTGCAGGATAAGTTAGCGCAATTACATCAATTGCAGCAGCAGCAGCAGCAGCAACAGCAGCAGCAACAACAACAGCAGCAGCAACAGCAGCAGCAACAACAAAACAGTAACAACGAAGAGCAACGTAGTCCACGTTATGCATCCGGTGGTCTTTCTACACACACGACGACGCCATCACCGCATGCGAGTGAGGTGGCGAGTACAACAACGACCACAGCCACATCTAGTCAGCATAGCACTACACCAAAACTTTCCGATCGTGATGATCGTTCCGATCATACACCTCGAATATCCATCGGTAGTATAACATGTTTGCCGCCATCAGCTTTGAATGCCGTCGCAGCCGCAGCTGCGGCCACATCTGGCCATCAAACACAAAGTTCCTCAGCAGCCGCCACGCTATCCACAAATCCACATAACGAAAAGCTATTAAGCTCGCCAGCATCAGCAGCTGCAGCCGCGGCTGCTGCCGCAGCAGCTATGGAAAATCGTCGCGATTTTGATGTTTCTAAAGTCAATTGTAAGTACATTTGTTTTCGTTATTAAAGCGCATGAAATTATCCCTTAAACATGTATCTCATGCCGACGAAGCAATCGATTCGTTTTTCGCACAAAAGAATAAAATCCGTTTCCTTTCGTTTGCTGGCGTACCAAATAAGGGTTAAATCAATTTTAATCTCCCAACTTGAAAACAACTCATTGCTCTTATACGTGTAAATACAAAAGCGAACTTACCTTCCTTGCTAGCAATTAATCCATTGGTCCTTTCAATAACTGTTGGCATACGAATTGAAAGAGAAGCTTAAAGTATTAAGAGGATTAATTTTCTATAGTAATATGAAAATATGCATAGAAACGCAATCATTATAATCAACGGAGTAGACAGACAAACTGATAATTTGTGGAATTTTAAAACTATTTTATATACGAAAGATTATATCAAGTAAATAACGTTATTTTACGTTGGATTACATTTTAAATGTGGCAGATCAAGTTTTTCCCAATTTCCCCGAAGCATTGCAGTACATTGAAAAAAAAAAAAGAGATTAAAAATCATCAATTTAAAAGCTCACTTAGCATAGTGCGTCATCAATATTGTAAACGTTCCAAAAAAAAAAAAAAAAAATTATTATATGAAACAAGAGCACACTGTAGCATATGCCCGCTAAATATGTGAAAATTCATTTATGCACTTCAGTCACTTCAGTCTTTTTATGAGAGCTTGGGTTTTCTCAATGCTCGAAAGTATGAATATTTTGGCTACAGGAACGAAGGCTTCTAACAGGATCTCGCAATCCTCCGTTTAAATGGAGCGATCAGTTTAAGTGCTAAATACCTCGTAGCAGCTTGACATAAAGCCAGATTGAAGTAATAAATTTCTGTACTAATTTCTCATGATCTTCGTTTCTGGATTATCACGGTGTTGCAGAGCCTAATTTCTCTAGCGATTACCCCCCTTAATCCGATGATCTGAATGTTTTTGTTAAACTTTTCGTAGCACTGCATAGCGGCAGCAAAGGCCTACAACTTTCGCTTGGGGTTCATTTTTAGGGAAAAAGAGCTTTCAGCTAAATACGCCCAGTTTGCACAGCAGTTTTAGATATTTATGCTGCCGCATAGCCGGCAAAATAGGAGTTGTGACTACCAAATCAGTGTTCAATCTCCGTGGCGTTTGACTTGGCCGTAGCTGTAACTAGGGCTCAGTCGGTCAAGGAATAACACTTTACCGATTCGATACTCTGTTGCGGCTACTACCTATCACTTTCTTCCTCTTCATTTCTTTCTAATCGTCATCGTTTTTTATCAATAAGAAACATTCGCTGTTATAATAACCAAAAACTACTCAACGAATATTCGCTCACTATAACTAAGGCGAAGTAGGCTCTACTAGTGTGAGATTTGAATCTGCCAACTCTGGATTGGCGGTTGCTTTTATAAACTTGTGCAGTTTTCACCAGTGCAGTGCGTTACTTAAAAAGCTATTCCCAGCAATTATATACCATAGCTCATGACTTATGTAATAAGAACTGTGAGAAGTGTGAGCGAATTTTTCAAAGCGACATTAGAGAGTGGATTGAGTAAGGTTTTTTTGAATTAAAGAAGATACCCTCAAACAGATTAAACCTATTCATCTAGGATGTGGTTTTTCAGGTAGACAATAAAAACCTCTTTAGGATTATCATCATTCGTCAGCCAAACTTGGCATTAAATTACATTTTGCTAGAGTGCTTGCCTTTTTTATAAACTTGATTTAGAAGAAATGATTTCTATCAGTATCGATGTGTTTGTTGTTGTATGGCAATAGTAGAGATGCTTGTCTTTTGCACTTAATTTTTCCATCACTGGGGACAACTACTAACAACATCTAACAAAATTAAGCCGATTGCTAAACTTTTATATGCGAAAAGGGTGGAATTTTCGGCGTAATGACGCTCAGCAGGACGGAAAAGCAATGTGCTATCTTTTCCTCTCATTCCATCAGATGCACGTTCTATTGATTAACACCTGATTTATTATCTGGCTGAACAGTGCTTTCATGCTTATAATGATTTTTAGAAAAGAGATATTCGGGTGGAAAAACTTCAAATGTTGTCCTTTAGACAACGAATTTATATACTGAAATAGCGCTTAGCTAACGATGGATAATTCTATGAATAAAACATATTTCCTTAGTTAACATCAAATTTTTGTTTCCGTAAAAAGTTGGCCACAACTTGTTTGCACTTCTAATAAAATCGTTTATTATAAAAATGCAAGTAAATATTTTTCATATTAAAGCAAGTGAAAACATGAAGAATGGCCGATGATCTGTGCCTTTACCTACCCTACAGCACTGCGTTTATTACAACTTTTTATATAACAACCTTCCGAAGTAAGGCTTTATCGCGGAAATGGTTCCGATCTAAATCATCTTCCATAGCTTGCGTTCGCCGGACTATCAAATTTGGTGAAAACATCGTAACCATTGCGACTTTCAAGGCGGGTGGATGGACAGACAAGCCTAGATCCGTTCAGAAAGTGATTTCGAATCCTTAGTAAAACGTGGCTCTATCTCAATTTCTTCTCCGTACAAGTTTAATATGCGCTTGTAGCATAAATGATGTAAGCTATGAAAAGCTTAAAAATTTTTCGAACAGAGTTAATCTGTTCATATATCATGCGATTGTTTTATGAACCATGACCTAGGTAAGCGACGTTGTTCGTGCAGTCTGTGTGCATGTGAGCACATTTTTGGAAATGGAAATGTCACATACTCTGAAGATTGCTACAAATTAATGTAATTCCGAAAGAAATGTGAAAATTATCCGCACATAATTTTTATGTGAAACTTGGCCGTCGAATTGTGTTCGCTGCAATATTTATCAAAAAATTCATCCATAATCAATCAAATTTCTGGGCTAAGCGTACAAAACACGCATTAACTAACTGTAAAAGAGACGAATAGTCGTAGAGTGTAATTTAGTAGGTAAATGTACTTCGCGGCGCACACATGTACACCTTTAACTTTTCAGAAAATTTTTCTACATTTATACACACATATCATATGTATGAATGTGTGCGCACAGATTTACACCAAATTTTAAGTCATACTCTGAGAAACATATATATAACGATAATATAGTGGGCGAGTGACAGAGAGAGAGAGAGAGAGAGAGGAGCAGCGAGAGGAAGAGGTTATGCCAACACAAGCTTGCACACGCAGAAGCATTGAATATATTGACATTTGAAAATACGCGATACGCACATGTTTTCAATCAATATAGTAAACACACTTGCACATCATATGCATTAGCATTAGAATGGTGAAATGAATGGTACTGAGGGTGTAATTGCAGTGTGCGATGCAGAGCAGAAGTGTAACAAAAATTTTCAAAGCAACAGGAAACTAAAATACGTATAATAAGCAAAAGGGATTTAAAACGACAAAAATCCTCTTGGCACACAAATAAATGTGTGAGTATGTAAATATTCATGTGTTTGTATTGGAGAATGAGTTTAGAAGGAACACATACAAGAGGACAGATTTTATAACAATGTATATATATAACCTCTATGTATATATATATGTATATATATGTATATATATGTATATATATATGTATATACGTATGTATATATGTATGTGTTATATATGGCGAAAATTTATCTATGCAATGATACAAATTTTAAAGGATTCGCACATTTGTTACTCATACACACGTAAGTGCACAAACTAATAGATAAACAAACACGCACATATATATTTATATGCATGTATGTATGTATATATTTATAGATGTATGTCTGTATATATGTATATGCATAACACAGAGCATATGTTAGAGATTGTGTCAGAAACAAGTGCATGTACGTTAGTAAACATAGAAAATCCTTAATCCATGCTCGAACCTGTACTTGTACTTAGACGTACCACCGACACATAGTCAAACAGCTGCTTTTCACTAGTAAATGTATATTGTTCAATACAAGTCATATATATCCACATTGAATATATATATGTTTTAGAGATCGTATGTCTGTGCAGTTATTTGATAGTAAACTAAAATAAGTTTTGTGCAAAGCTTCAATTTACCAAAGAAAACAAGTCTCAAATGCACCTGAAAAGATTCAATGACACACACACACACACACACACGCACAGAACAAAACATATGAAAATCGTTTAGAATGCTCATATAAATGTGTTTATAGTGTGCATAAAGACATAGGCATGCAATCGCACATAAGTCCATCCATACTTGTGCGTTAGTATTAGCACAATTTTGTTGCAGGTGAATATGCATTCGAATGAATAACGTATCTATCTCTTTACTTTCCTCTACTTTCCCAATAGGGTGTTGTGCGTATTATAAACGGATTAAAATTTCTAATACTATTGGAGTTATTTGTATCAAAACAAAAACTAACTTTCTTCTGTTATCCTTTCGCCTTCTCCCCTCTCTCTCTCTCTCTCTCTCCCTTTCTTTCTCACTCATTCAATGTCTGCCTTTATCAAGGCATTCCACATAATAATATTCTATCACCTAAAATAACATAGATTTTTGAATGTATGTAAATAAGTAAGTGTTTAGAAAATGCAACAAATTTTGTTTAGAATTTAGCACAAGCCCAGCCTAATTCCCTTATTCATCTTTAGCAATGCATCGCAGCAGCAGCATTAGTACAGTGCAAAACGATACATAACCTATACGTAAAGCCTATATGATGAAATTTCCCATATACTTAGGTATTTAAATTTCCAAAAATTTCCCAAATATTGCATAATACACAGATTTATCTTATGGCATTTTCTTGTAAATAAAGTCAAAGAAAGAGAAGTGTGGAGACGCGCAGGAAAAGTTCGAGTCAGAGTTTCATTTTAATTGTAAATATGTCTTCCTGAAGGATCAGCTGCAAGCACATGTGCCTCACTACTAAAACTCTACTCTATTCGAGAAAAGAACACTTTACAGCTAACTTTCACAAACGATTACATATCAAAATTTCTCCTAGTTATGCATACATAGACGAAAGCCTGAGTTAAACACACATACACTTGCTTCAGCCGTGCCTCTTGCATTTTACATAT
>NW_023998468.1:0-11001 GCF_014805625.2 Glossina fuscipes
TTATACACTACTTTCCATGAGAAACAACATTTTCATGCCAAAATTCTTGGTAATTACAAATATTCAAATATCTAATAAGAATGCTGCTTCTCGTGGGAAAATAAATCTAATTGATAAGCTTTTTTGTAGTAGAATAAGTCGCTTACTTTTGGACAAAGTGTATAACTAACAAAATAGTTGCAGTCAAGTATTCAAAGTCTCAGTCAAATTCAAAGCGGTTTTCCGATGTAGGAAATATGCTATTTGCCGGTTTAGTTTGGCTATCCGCTTCGACCTTTTGGCACCTGATGGATTAAGATGACAAGAGATTGAGCGTTCTGTTCATATTTGACCAAAAATAACGATCTGTTAAGAGTTTTCGTATAACCATGAAAAATTGATGAAAATTGGGTAATTCCTTGAACACAAATTTTGAATTAGAAGGGGACACTAAGGTAGTGCATAGTGGTTAAACATAAAGTAAATACACACCCGGCCCTCTAAGAAAGTTGCAAATGACTGATACACGCAAAAATTTCTAATAATTGCTTGTGAAAACCGCTGTATTTCATTTCAGGATCTGATACATGTTTACAAAAGAATTCGAAGACTTCCGTTTTACCATTAAAATATTACTGAAGGGCATCGTTAGCCATGGGGATTTGGTGGTAGATTTTGTGCAAATCTAGCTGGGAGAAAACTTTATTTATCTAGGGTAGTTACCATATTAATTCTTGTAAAATGTCCACATGGTCGTTAATCATTGGGTTACTTTTTGGGAACTAAGTGAAGTGGTGAACAACAAGTGAAGTTGGAAAGCCTACAAATACCAAAATCAAAATAGCTTTTTGTGATTTTCTTTTATAAAAAAGGTCTAATCGGTTCTGCTGTTGCAAATTTAAGGATAGTTGAATGCGTAATAAGTTTATTGTAGTCTGGTTCCACAAATATGGAAGGAGATTCCTTAAGGAGGTTGGTATATTTATTCTCAACGGAAAATACTTTCACTACTTGCATTGTAAGAAGAGATAGCTTTCCCGTGCAAAGTATTGAGCGGGTCATTCAGACATTTATGTTTGACATCGATTAACAAATCATATGGAGAAAAGAATTTAGCGCCAATTATAGGTTTAGGTAAATTGACCAGCGTAAGAAATGTAAATTTTCGGTGCAGACCGAGATTAACGTTTGGAAGCTTCTAGTCAAAAGCGGAGATGGATGAATCGTTTACTTTTAAAATAATATCGGAAAACATTTATAATGTCCAAATTTTTTAATTGGCAGTACCGAAATTTCTCTACCGCTATCTACTAAGAAATTTAGGATTTTGTATCGAATACAATGAGGCGGATACTGGGCTTATCTAAAAGCCCGTTATGTGACGCCATAATAACAGGGTTGTTTAGGTTGACGTTTCATTTTTTTTTTTTAAATTACAGGGCTTCACACTTCAAATTTTTTAGTGATATTTTCATTTTTGCGAACGGGAATATGTTTACTATAGCTACCACACACTGGCACAGACGGACAGGTGGACAGGCTTAGGTGTATTTCGAATTTGAAACCGGTCAACAACTTATATACTCCATTGGATTTTGAAAAATAAAGACAAAATTGAGTTTTTTTCCATTGTTGTGTAAGTGCTACAGCATCACCAACAAATTATACGTCCAAGTTTTTGTAAATTTATATGCTGTAATTTATAAGTAATTAGTAACAAACTAATTTTTTATACCTTTTAAAAAACAGAGGTGTCTTTACTTTACACAGCACCATAGGCGTGTCCTTTGACCGAGCTCCCGATTTTCAAAGCCAGCCTGCGTATAAGAATTTCCACTGTTTCTGTCAAATTTGAAATCGATAGCTTCATTTTTGCGGCCAGAAGAATGTTTAAAACAGACATTACACAGGCGGACTGACGGACATGCTTAAATCGATTTAGGACTGTGAGGTCTCTGATGCTTTCTCCTGGGCTTTGCAAACGTTTTGACAAAAGGAATATACTCCTCATCCTTCGGTGATGGGTATAAAAATAAATATATATACATGGCAGGTCAATAAAGTCTGCAAACAATTGAGGTTTCCCTTCTCTATTAAAAACTGCATTTATGTGTATAGGGTTAAAAAATATATTTCATTAATAACTTTTTTTTTACTTTAAATTAAGTAACAAGCAAAAAATATATTTTAATCCCATAAAAACCACAAAGAGTCTACATACATCGGAAAGATATCCCTAGTGAGTTTGGAACATCGTACATTTACACAATAATTTACCAAATTAAAGTGAGCTTCTTTATTTCCTTTCCTTAAGATGTCACAATATATGTAAGAACACAAAGAAATTTCACAAGAAATTACAAATCTAATGATAAAGTTAAGAAGTGAGGCAAAATCGTTCGGAGAAATAGCAAAAATTGATGAAGACAGCCGTGCTATTGTCCAACGTATTATAAAAAATTACAATAACACAAATGCCACAGAAAATAAGTCTTACAGGGCGTGAAAATCTAAACATTCAATTTTGTAACAAATAAAACTAGTTACATGATTCCACCCTATAATGAGAAGAGAATAATTTTTGGCCTAAGAATGTTGTATTTGGACCCAAAGTGCACTGACCACAAGAGTAACCTGGAAAATTAGTAACATGTACACAGACAGCGATCACCAAATCAGAATTTTTAAGATACCGTATGTCAGAAGGATATGTACGCCTGTAGACGGACATAGACGGACCCTTAATGAAGAGCTTTTCAAGTGCCAGAGCAAGAACAGACCAGATGGCCTCCCTAACTGTGCACTTAAGTAAAAATATCCTAGTGCAACCAGAAATGTTTGCCAATTTATATTATGTATGCTTAAAATGGAAAACACAATAATTGCAGCATGCGTTGTGCGTGGCGCACGAGTTGTCGAAGTAAAATTTATTGTGTGCTTCAATGCAGATGAACAAATAATTTCCGTTGCGTTGTGGGTGAACGCAAATTTCTGGTAACTTTTTAAAATTCCTTCGTTCGTGGTTTTCGATAAGCAAATGATGTATTTTCATGCAAATAAAACGTCCATTGGGTGGAGGAACAACTAATCAACACGGTATATAATAGGCGTGAGCTATACAATAAATCCTTGCCAGACTTTCGCAATAAAGCCATAAAAAAAACCTATAAACCTATATTCGAGCAAATGGGCATGTCCAGTAAGTACAATATAGGTAGCAAATTCGATAATAATTTGATGTCACTTCCATATTTTTTTGTTAAAAAGTAGAAAGCAAAGTGGAAATCAGTGAAAGCTCGCCTACTAAGTAGTACAATAGGAAGGCAAATTCAAACAGTACCTTCTCTCCTGAAACTACAACGCGATATTGTTTGTAGGTGATTTCAGAGCACCAAATAAGTAAGTATGGTGTTTGTGTATGAACAGCGTCTCTGTTACAGGACTGAAACAAGCGTGGACAATGAGCCGATGGTGCCAAGTCCAATAAATTTTAACGACGAACCGCAGAGCAGCACAATTAGATGTGGAAAATTATTTGGCTTTGCCCAACGCACGGCTGAAAATGTCAGACATTTGGAAATAATGCACAAATTCATGGACATACCGGAAAGAAAAGTTCAAACGCATGGCCAAGAAAAGAAGAAAAAGAGAATACCAATGAACGAGTATAAAAGGAAGTTGCGATATCGTGCGTATTTTACCTCGATACTTAAAAAAATTGTACTCCCACCAAATTTTTTGCTTTTTTTTCTTCACAATTCGCAAAGTTAGTTTCACGCACAATTTAATTTTCAAAATGAAAAATAATTCATTTTCTAACAGCTGTTAAAATTTTCTTTTGCAGCTACTTTTCTACAAACGGAACTCTTAAAGAGAGTTTTGTGGTAACCTTTCTTGGTTTATACTCAGTACTGATGAATTTTTTTAATGCAAATTTTTTCTTAGTGACAGAAGTTTTATTGTTGCTAACTTTTTTTTTGATTTTTATGATTAGATTTTATTGAATATTGTCGCCTATTTCATTTTCGCTTGTTTACACTTGATTACCCCTAAGGTATTTACTGTGTGTATTTACTAAGCTTTGCTTACACTACTTTAACAGTTGATGGCTGAATTGTTTATAGCGATGCGGTTCCTAATAGTCTTACTAAGTAGAAGGTGTGTAATTGGGCACGGAAAAAGAAAGAGTTATAAGAGTAGGCAGAAAATCTCGTTTTTCAATTGAATAATTTATATTAATACTACTAGTATTTTCGGTGCATTCTATGCGAAATGTGCAATGAAAGTACAATTCGCAGAATTTAATTAATAATATACAGATTTGCTTCAGTTCTGTATAGCTATATAAATGATGAGGACTTTTTGTCGTTTTTGTTGAATTCTTGATGCGAATTCTATGGAATTCTATAGAATTTTCGAAAGAAGTAAAATCGGCTTTACAGTTACAACGATACGCTAATTACAGATTTTTCCACTCATTTGCTTTTTTGTTTGTTTTACTCAATGTTCTCAATCTGTGAACTCGTTTGTAATATCACTATTTTAGCCATGATCGAATTTCGAATGCAACAAAACCGCTACAAGACTAAAGGAGAAGTGTCGCATACAAACTCCAGTATGTATTTGTTACAAGCAAGAAACACGGGATTCTAATTCGATTTGAAAGTTTATACTGATCTAATCGAAGACGAAGATATCCATGGATCTCCCAACGTTGCTAAATGTACATTGTAAAATAATATATTTTTTAACGCAACATTTTTTTACTAACAACGAAAAAGGGTACAGATGTGTTGTAGCATTATCGATTTATCGTCATCTACCCATTCAATAATCATTTGTGCTTAATTCACACTTTATTATATTTCCACATAATGTAAACGTAGCTATAACCTAGCTAAGATCTGTCCTACATATTTCCACATACTGCAAGTCAACCTATGACCTAATTAATATAATGCAATCTAGCTTTACACGTAACTTTAGTAATAGCCTAGTTTAATTCCACTATTTTGCTTAAGTTAGCATAACAAGTTATTATGTAAATTACTGACCACAGTTCAGTAAAACCAATAATAGTAAGATAGGAAGATAGTAAGTCAGAAGTAAAAGCATTCGTAATAAAGAATTATTCAAACAAATCTTTAATTGTGTTCTCACTACAGTATACATATAAAAAAAAAACAAAAAAAAACCAAATGGAACATAAATATCTAGTGCGTATTCAGCGAAGACAAAAATGCTTACGCTGTTTGCAACAACATTCTCACAAATTTTTCGTACTGATAAAGTTGAACTTGTCGTTTTTAAAATCTTGGTGTATAGTGGCTCCAGAATATAAATATAAGTTATTTGACGTGAAGGCTTTGAAAAATTATTTCCTTAACCGATGTTTCACTTCAGTGGTCGATTGCGAAATAATCAAGTCAAGTAAGTTCTTAAAGAAATCTAAAGATACATTAGACTTTTCTAAACATGACAACACTGTTTTCAACGTCAATGCTAAAGAAAAGGGAATTGATTCTATGTAAATCGTATTTACACCGAAACATGGTGAAATTAAAATTTTTTCACACATTTTTAAATGTTTGAGACTAGAGGTTTACTGAGTTATATAAATTTACAAAGTAATTTTTTTCGAAATGTTTAATAACAATAATTTGCTTTAATTTCGAATTTGAGAGAATGTGTAAACCCTTTATAAAAACGACAAAACAGTGAAAATTATTAGTGAAATAATGACATATTTGACAGCACCACGTTTACTTCAAAAAGGCAATTTGCTTGTATGCATATATTCTTCCATTAGTTGGTAAATGAATTTCGTTGTGTAAAGAATTCGTGACAATCGTATGTTGTATAAAAATTGAAAACAATTTTTCTGGTAAGCAGATTTGAGTTAGTAGCTGTTTTTTTCTGAAATGCACTCTTATATGCGTAAACGTGGACATATGAATTTCTTTTATAAGTCAGTAACAATGAAAATCAGAAATTAAATGTTGTGCAGTTGCCTGCAAAAAAATTGTGTATACATCCACTAACTTATCCATAATTATGGTATCAATCTTTTCGATATATTAAAAATGATTGCATTATAATAATTCGAACCATCGATTGCCACTTGCTTAATAGTAGTATCCACATTTTATGCAAACATATATACACTGGATCTATTTATGATCGCAGTATTTAAAGTCGGGTTGAGCATTTTCGTGTCTTTGCCACCTGAATACTCCTGGTCGCAAAAATTGAGCCCGGAAACTGAAATTGATCGTGAATATTGTGAGTTAGTAACTACACCGCGAGTTTGGAAATGGACATTCTCCATGCAAATCAACGCCCAAAGTAAACAAAAAGTTGTATATTGTGGTTTGTAATAGTTATTGACCTAGTAATTGAGACAAGTGTGACCTTATCTGAATGCTTAGTACTGAAATCGCTCCAATCTTTTAATTTTTACAACAACAAAATTTCTCAGCATTTTGGCCACAAGCAGATATAACGCTCTTTGCTTGCTGTTATATCCTTTCAACCGTTATATTGCCACTTATTATCAATAGCATCTCGTTTTACTACACCCTTCTGTTTCGAAGATTTTTCAGCGTATACATTTTATTTAGCAGGGCACATTTTATTTAATATCAATAATATAAACCTACGATCAGCATAAATACATCGATTCAGACATATGTTGCGTGCATGTAGTTTCTGTCTGTCGGTTTTTATTTTTTCCTTGCACAATGTAAAAAGTGCAATGACCAATAGAGTAAATATGAAAGCAAGTGGCCTGGATATTTTCTCTGCGTAGCGGTCAGCCGTTGTCCGCACACATCCCTTCCATTTTTTCGTAGAAAAAAGCGAAGACAAAGGAATGCTGAGAAAAGAAGTTCGGTTATTAGATATCGGCAGCAAACAGCAACAATAACTTTGTTTTAAGTGTTCTGTTTAGCTGGTATTATATATAAAATATCTGTTTTTGTGATTTTTTTGTCACAAAACAAACTTGTACGCAAATCGATTTCAAGAATTTCATCAATGGTTGATCGCTGACAAAAAAAAAAAAAATTAACACTCGCAAGCCAATTTAAACTTTCTTGAACACTTAAAGGAAATTAAAAAAAAACTTTTATGCTCACTAAAATGATGTTTAATTTTTTTAAGTGATTTTAGACATGAAAAAAAATGGTCTGAGAAGAGTTTTTTTCAAAGTTGCCAGTTAAAAATTACACTGTTTCTGTGCATGTTTTGATCTATTGAAATGAAGATGTAACATAATTTTTATAATGATATAAAACATCCGCGTTTCATAGATGTCATCAACAGTTATACCAAAAAAAAGAGTCATTTATTTGTCAATATCTATACAAAGTTTACATGAAGATTTATCAACAACGACAGTAATATATGCTTTAATGCAAATGAGAAATTTAGTCGGTTGCCGTTCTAAGTTCGTTGTCATTTGTTTTGGTTGTATATTTCTGCCATCATGGTTGGGTAGGATCTTCACTAAAATGTATTGTCAGTATAGCTTCATTAATTAAGCAAGCAGCACTACCTGAAAACACCGTAAATTTGATATTGCTATGGCCATTTATGCGGAATATGATGGATCTCTATGTTTGGGTAAATATTGACGTGTTGGCAATGACTGCATTTTCTTTTGTTTAACGGTAACATTCTTGTGGAAAGGCTTATACGATCATGACGTTATTGCAAAATGAGACGAAAAAGTATAATTTCTATGGCGGAAACTGAAAAATGGCAAAATTTGAGAAGGAAGTTAAGTTTGCTAACTTTGGATCATATGATTCGCGGGTTTTCATAAAATATATGTTTTTGCATGAAGAAAGTGTAATTTTTTTGACCGAAACGAGCGAGTAACTGTACTGGGCGGAGAAGTGTAGGGTATTTATTAGCGGCCTTGCCCTACAATAATGTTCTTACTTGTTTTCGCTAATATAATCCAGCCAAATCATTAAATTCTACCCCAAACGTTACTTATTATAATTATATTATAAAATATATGTAACTGTTCCATAGCTATGGTTAACGCAATTTTGGAATACATTATATAAAACTACAGAACAAACTAAGGTAACAACGTTCCTATCCTATTGAACTATAACTTGATTAACTTTGTCTTGAGTGATTCTGTTGTGAAGTTGAAGAATGCTAAAAATTTGAACACTTCATAGTGTAATGCTCCACCTGTCCGCCTTATTGGCGATCAGCTGAAGTATGTTGTAGGTGACAATTCATTTTGATTCACGTACTGCAAGTCAAGCAGGTCCGCCTGATTATGGGCCATTAGTAGAAAACTAAATAAAAGTGAAAAAGGCGTAATTAGCTGCAACCGAATTGTTTGCACTCACCATCGTCGTTGTAAAAAAAATCAAAAGGCCAAAAAAATGAAATTTGCATAACTTATTGTATTGATAACCGTAGTATCATATACGTGAAATATACGTGAAAATTTTGTATCGTTGTATCCTCTGTAGCTTATAACGTACTCTATGTCTATCCTTGATTTATTTTCTGTTTTGAATAGCAGTCTATCTATGGGAATTTTACCTATTTTTTCCAAAATTGTAGCTTATGTCTTCATCCTTGCAATTGAGAGAATTTGCTTACCACAGTTTAGATTGATTTAGAATTTGATACTGACCAATATAATACGGGTGTTGCAAGCGTTTTGACAAAATGATTGTAACACCATCCTTAGATGATGAGCATGAGGAGGAAACTATTCGAAATTGTCCATTTACGTACCTATTTGACCAAAGGTTTTAATTATATGCCATAACGTGCACGTGTACTACTCATAAGTTTGTTTATATCGCCTCAAAGGAGACATACTTATGGGCATGTGTATGTACTTTGAAAATTCCATTCACTGGTGATGAATGTCGTGAGTTACAGCGTGTTAAAAATGGAAGTTAACAAAGAGAAAATTTGGTACATTTTACAGTTTTTCTTTGACAAAGGCGAAAATGCAAGCCAGGCGACTAAAATTGTGAATGGTGTTTATGGTTCCGATACCGTAACAGCCAATTATGTGCAATTTTGGTTTCGTAGATTCCGTTCAGGAATTTTTGATGTCAAAGATGCACCTCGCACAGATAGGCCGGTCGTCGAAAATGTCGATAAAATCGCAGAAATGATCGAAGTTGACCGGCATGTTAGCAGTCGTAACATCGCCCAGGAGCTAAAAATCGACCATAAAACAGTTTTAAACCACTTACACAAAGCTGGATTCAAAAAGAAGCTCGATGTTTGGGTGCCACACCAATTAACAGAAAAAAACATGATGGATCGAATTTCCATCTGCGAAGCCTTGGCCAAACAGAATGAGATAGACCCATTTCTTAAACGGATGGTGACTGGAGATGAGAAATGGATCACATACGATAACCCTGTGCGAAAACGATCGTGGTCAAAGAGCGGTTAAGCGCCTCAAACGGCCAGGAAGGTTTTGCTATGCATTTGGTGGGACTGGAAGGGGATTATTTATTATGAGTTGCTTTCATATGGCCAAACGCTAAATTTTGATCTCTACTGTCAACAACTGGATCGTTTGAAGATAGCGATTGACGATAAACGGCCAGAATTGGCCAACAGGGGAGGTGTCGCGTTCCACCAGCACAACGCTAGGCCACACACATCTACAGTGACTCGCCAGAAACTTCGAGAGCTTGGTTGGGAAGTTTTAATGCATCCACCATACAGTCCGGACTTGGCACCAAGCGATTATCATCTTTTTCTTGCATTGCAAAATTTCTTTAAAGATAAAAATTGGAATCTAGGGAGGATTGTGAAAATCGACTACTAGAGTTTTTTGCAAATAGAGACCAGGACTTCTATGAGAGAGGCATTTTGAAGTTACATTTAAAATCGCAACAAATCATACAACAAAACGGTGCATATTTGACCCAAATCGAACAATCCGAGGCATGTTAAATAAAGTCCTGAAGTTCATATAAAAATAATGGATTTCTTTTTCCCCAAACTAATATATGGACATGCATATATATGCATAACATAAGCGTCCATTAACTATTATTTGCTTGAATGTATTTTGATCAGCGGTGCCTATTGGTTAAAATGACAAAGTAATGCGAAGTACCAATGTAAACAATGGTTATATTCCATTATTTTGACCTTTCTTTACATGAAGCAACAGTTTCCCATTTAGTATTAGTGTCAATGTATTCAATGTATATTGAATTGTATGGTCTTTGATTTGAAGAAGTCTGCTGCCGAACCGCATCAAATACATTTTGAAGCCGATGTCCAATAAGTGATGAATTAGGCCAGGAGAGCCATCCACATCGACATCGAAGCAGAATATTGATTGCCATTAAATTTTCCTGTGTGTATAGTAGGATCAGCAAGATATAATGTATCGCGAGCTGCTAAACCCAAATGAAACTGTTACTGCGGATGTCTATCGACGTCAATTGAACTAATTGCGTAATGTGCTGTTGCCAAAAAGGCCTGCAGTAGTGGTTAACAGACGTAAAGTCGCCCTCTTGCGTGACAACGCTCTGCCTCACGTTGCAAGAGTTGTCAAGAATACACACTGCATATGTGCATAATATTCAAACAATTCAAATTTAGTATCTATAAGAAATATTGAACTAAAACATATGAATACCTTCTAAATCAAAAAAGTATATTTAAAAATTGTTGCTTTCAATCAACTCATACTTAACAGTATACTTCAAAACTCTTCGGCATTGGTTTGACTTGTTTGGTATCGAAGATTCTTCCTAAAGCATTTTTATCTGTTTCTATTTTCACCCTGAATACCAAATATGACATGTCGGCCAATGAATCTCGATATTGACACTTAGATGTTAGCAACAGTAAATAGATATTTTTAGAAAGTGCCACGTGATGCTCGTCAGAATTCCAATGTCGAAGAACAATGGTTAGAAAGAAAAGAAGGAAGAAGAGGTGAAGGTCATATGTACGTCCGCTGTTAAATATGCGTCCCTTACCCATCCGATACACTTTTACCAG
>NW_023998684.1:0-1127 GCF_014805625.2 Glossina fuscipes
ATTAAGCAAAAAAAATTCACACTTTGCTTTCAGGAACTATTATTGCCAATTTTTTGAAATTTGCTATGTTACCATAACATAGCTATGAGAGAACACCCAAATTTGACACTCTGGTGCGGCCAAACTAGAAAATGTCGCCTGTATTCACCTATATCATGTGAATCTATATAAAAACGCCTGTCCAATGGTAAAATGTGGTATAGTATAGTGTATTTTGTACTAGAAATCATTGTACTACAGTATAGTGTATTTTGTACTGAGAATAATTGTACTACAGTATTGTGTATTTTGTACTGAAAACCATTGTACCAAAGTACAAAATTTTTGTACAGTATAGTGTATTTTGTACTGAAAATAATGGTATTACAGTATAGTGTATTTTGTACTGAAAGTCATTGTACTACAGTATTGTGTATTTTGTACTGAAAATCATAGTACACTTTCGTACTACAGTATAGTGTATTTTGTACTAAAATATTATTTACCACAGTATAGTATATCTTGTAATGAAAATCATTGTACTACAGTATGGTGTGTTTTGTACTAGAAATCATTGTACTACAGTATAGTGTATGTTGTACTGAAAATCATTGTGCCGTAGTACAAAATTTTTGTACTGATAATTTTTATACTATAGTATAGTGTATTTTGTACTAGAAATCATTGTACTACAGTATAGCGAATTTTTGTGCTGAAAATTTTTGTACTACAGTATAGTGCATTTTGTACTAGAAATCATTGTACAGTATTGTGTATTTTGTACTGATAATCATTGTACTACAGTATAGCGTATTTTGTACAAGAAATCTTTGTACTACAGTATAGTGTATATTGTACTGAAAATCATTGTGCCGTAGTACGAAATTTTTGTACTGATAATTTTTATACTGCAGTATAGCGTATTTTGTACTAGAAATCATTGTACTACAGTATAGTGAATTTTTGTACTACAGTATACTGCATTTTGTACTAGAATATATTGTACTATAGTATTGCGTATTTTATACTACTTTATACTACACTGGGGTATTTCGTACTAGAATAGATTGTACTACAGTATAGCTTTTTTCTTGCTAAAATATATTGTACTACAGTATAGTGTATTTTGTACTAGAATACATTGCACT
>NW_023998469.1:0-103174 GCF_014805625.2 Glossina fuscipes
CAAGTTTTCTATTCCAAAAAAAAAATCAATTTACATAAAAATGAACGAATGTGAAGAAATTCATGGAAACCTCTTTAATACTGATCTAGTAATAATATAATCAATTTTGTTCTAACTTAGGATCGTTTCTCTCTCCTCCAAATATCTTTCTTTCACTTGTTGGGAGAATTCATCACGTTTTTCACGCTTTCCATTAAGTACATTCCTAAGACTTTAATAAAGCCTCTTCATTTAATTGTGATCATACCGTAAAATGTTTAAAAAAAAACTTTTTCACTTCTTACCTGATTATTATCATTTACTGATGCCATTTTTCTTTAATTTTCTCTAAATTTTTCTAGAATATTTAATATTTTAAATTCAATTGATTTTTATGTGGCGATCTTACTTTACACGCGGTCAAAATTGAAATGATCGAATAAATGAAAGAAATGCGCGTTTGCGCCTGCAAAATTTCTGCTAATTTGCAGAAACCGTTATCTTCTTTCATTGTATATGTGAAAACACATAGTTATTAAAAAAAACTGGCAGAATTAAAAAGTATTGCCATCCTTCCATTGATAGTGGTACGGAAATAAAACAAAATGTGAAAATGAAAAAATTTGTGCTTATTTTAATTTTTTTTCTTTTTTAGGATTCTCATTTCTCAGGAGCGCCGACATCTTTATTTTTATTTTTATTAATATTTATCTGTTCCAGAATTTATTGATAAAGGCTGTATACGCTGGCGAAATATCAACGAATTTATAGATAAATCGAAATCGGTCGTACGCAATCAGGAGCTCCTATTATTGGCGGCAGAACAAAGAAGGAAGAATCGACGCATTGAAACTGTCGTAAACCCAGGAAGGGAGGAAGCGGAAAAAGGCGAGAGACTGGTGCCGGATATTGAGGCGCTGCAAAGTTTTGCAAACAACAGGACAAATGCCGTTTTCTTTGCAAAGTCGAAGTCAAAAACTTGTCATTAAAATTGAATAAAAATTATACCCAGGGTTTTTCTTTTTTCCTAGTCGATAAGGAACACTTGCCTTTTAAAGTACTGGGCCATGCTGTAAATATTCCGAAATTTATCCTGCACCAGCGGAAGACAATATACTCTTGGATATGACGGAGAACATAAAGAGCATAAGAAATTCGAAGTAAGATAATAGCGAAAAGTTTTAACAGACAACCTTCTTAAGTATTATTTTCTCTATACAGTTGCCGCATATATGCCTCAGTTAAAGAGTTGAGAAAGTCTTGCATCATTTTTGAAGAGCTATGCTCCCAATTGGACACATAATTTATATAAAAATGAATGCATTGCTACAATTGAAAGTAAAATGAAAACGAACGGGCACTTAGTACAGTAATATAATTATTTAAATCGTCTACCATCACAATGAAAGCAGTCGAGTTGAAAGCGTGAGATTTCGGTTTTTGAGGAGCTACTAGAGGCATGTTTTCGGGTTGGTATAAAAGCACTACTTCACTTTCTGGTCCTTCACCGACTCGGTTAAAAGCCTGAACTTTAACCTCGTATTCAGTGTAACAATTATTCAGCGGTATATTAGCCATTCCTATATTGTCTTGACGCTTAATGATTTCCGAAGCCCATTCAAATTTGTCTTTCAGACGCCAAAACACCTTGTAATATATTCCATGACTCTGGCATTAAAGGAGCCCAGGTCAGATCGCCAATCTTACCACCATATCCACCCACATTTTTAGAAGCAATATAAGACCTGTTAGTAAGAAAATGATAAAGTTTACTCTAGATAGTGAATCCTACCTGTCCAGGAGATGGAGTAGAAGGGGCGTGCCTGTACCGAAATCGTGGCCAAAATAAATTTATAGGTTCGACAATTAAATTTTAAATTTCGGCTTGCTGTTCTTCAAAGTGCCGTAGTTTTATTTCCAATTTTTTCATTTGGGTCTCTACCAGAAACGCAACCAAGGATTTAATTTAATGTTACGTTTTTCTAAAGCCGCCAAACTGCCTTCACTGCTGCTGAAGCCAACGCGGTGGCTGCAGCCGTTTGTACTTTTGCCTCATTAAATATTTGTTTCGATTCATTTTCTTCCAAACTCTCAGGGACAATTCCACCGTCCTCTTGAATGATATTCCACCAGACACGTGTTCACTATAAAACTTCTTTCCTTTCCAGAAGCTGGAAATGCAACGGCATTAGCATCGTCATCTTCTTTGCCGTCTCTAGTGCCAGCTGTGCCGCTATTAGCCAAGCCGTAGGTAGGATAACATTTTTCAGCAACCGAGACTTTTTCAATATTTTTCGTATGGTTATCCATTATGGTGGCTGGCATTTTATGTTTGCTATTATAGCCAAACCGACCTGTAAAATCATTTAAAATTATTTAATAACAAGTAAGAACATTATAGTCGGGCAAGGCCGCCCATTAAATACCCTACACCACATCATCTAACAAAACTCTTATTACTATTATAGAACACAAAAGTTATAACTTTTTTCTATACAAAGGCATATTTTTCATGTGCGTATTTATAGGGAAGCGGGCCGAAAACACAACCTAATGCAGTACAAGAGTAAGTCTTCAGTTAATTTTTTTTATGTTAAAAATTCTGTTGTAATATAATTTTCATCGTGAAACATTAAAAATTATACCTTTTTGTTGTATGAATTTCAGAGTTCGTTATTTAAGAGTAGGCTGAAAAATTGCCACAGCCGCTCCAAAGTTTTGATACCAATTTAGAATGCCGACATACTACTCCTTTGCCACTTCTGCCGAGAAATTTTGAAAATTAAAATTATTTTTCCATACATCGACTTCTCAGAATAGGGTCTTATATGATGAGTGGTGGAAAAAGTGAACCGATTCGAACGATTTTGAATAGCATTCGTCCGTTATCTCAATCTAGATCGCAAGCTTAAAAAATCAAGAAAAATTCAATGAGAGTTCATTTTATCGAATTATTTCTACAAAATTCGTTTTTAGAGAAAAACAAAGCATCATAATAAGATGTTGGTATCGTCGAACATGCCAATTGGATGATTGGGAGTGTTTTTCCGCTAACGCTTTATACAGTTATTTTAAAACACGAGAAACAAGAGTAGCCGAACAACCAAGAATCGCGCCCATATTTGTATTCGCTGGTTCAAAACTTCATGTGATAAGAGATTGCCTTGGTTGTAGCTGTATTGTGTACTCACAATCAGTAAAGGCAAGTGGCTTGTTGTGTACACACTTGACATAGGCTGCATCCACCTGCCTTTCCTTTTTTTCGCTCCTTTTTGACCAGGGCCGCCCTCGAGTCGTATCAAGAAAAGAAAATAGTTTACTGTATCTGCGTTCGCTAATTAACGAAAAATCGCAATTTATTTGCTATATTTGCTTTAGTACGTGAAATTTACTCTAAGAAAGAGAGCTTTCTTCTTAACAAGGGTTTTAACCCATCTTTGTGAGACGCCATCTTTGGATTAAACGAGTAATGATTAACATTTTTAAGATATTATATTTTTTTGCTGTTATTTCAAATATTAGGTTGTTCGGAAAGGCAAGTCGGACATTAAATCTAAATGCCTTTTTTCACAGCCAAGTTGTCATTTGAGCCAGCTATGGAAAGTCGAAGTCAACAAAATCCGGTACATATTAGTTTTTTATTATCGAAAACCAAAACTGGTTTGCACAATTTTATGGCCTAGATGCTCAGATAAAAACAAAGTAAAGGGATTAACTGATGCAAACTGACGAATAACGACTCGTAAGATCGATGATCGCTGAGAGATTACATTTATCGAATTCGACCGTTCATTTATTTGCTACAAAAAAATCGTTTTTCATTTCGATCCAGAAAAAAACGAAAGGAAACTTTACGAACAGCGAGACTCTAATACCATAATAGTTTACATATGTTCATCTAAAATGATCGGATCTTAAGATTCGCTTTAAAAAGCAAGAGATTTCATATTGGTAATGAATTGTGAAACTATTTGTAGATCCGCGGATGTGAAATAATTCTAGATTTCGATCGAAAAAAAGAAGAAAAATTGACGTTCATTATGATCGGAGGTGGCGTGGAAAACCAAAACCATAGTCAATTGAGCAAATATGTGAATATATTTCTACCAATAATCCTATCAATCTTACCAATTATCACAAAAACTTGGAAAACTCAATTTTGAAAATTCATGATCACAACTTGTCACATTATAATCAAAGGATCTAACAACTAAGATTTACTTATTTCTCACAAAATCATATATAAAAGTAGAGAAATTAGTGTTTAACAAACCCATTTACCGCTCACAGATTTAAAGGAACCGGTAACGAGTTGTTTATACACTTGGAGGCTGCAATTGGTAGTTCATCTAACACCAGCTAACTTTTAAGTAACTCACTAACAGTATTTCCCCCGGCCCACATAACTCTCCTAACAAAATGCCATACAACAAGTTTTAAACGATTGCGATGTTAACGTAGTTGCCTTCAGTAATGGAAGTCCCACATTGGCCAAAGGAAAATGTACTTTTTTTTCTTAAATTGTAAAGATCTGCTATTGTGGATATCAAAGACTACAAAATTTTGGATTAAAGTGCAACGTGCACTAGTCAATATCGGATCTTTGGCGTAATTAAGAGAACTTTATTAAATAATACGCGAAACATGTGGTCCCTCATAGCCGCACTGTGGAACACTTTAAATATTCGAAAGTTTACAAGAACAGCGTACCTTATTATAGCCTCGTAGTTCAAACCATTTCTTCTCCTTTAGGTAGTTGAAAGTCTCCGGCATAGTACGTCGAAAATTCATCCGTGATAGACTATCAATGATCCATAAATATAGAGGAGGGCGTATTTTTTCTCTAGTATTTAAAAGATAGCGTAGTTTAGGACGTTTTCTGACTTGAACCAGAAAAAAAGCGCTTTTTTGCTCTATTGTTTTTTCCATTAATTTTAATTTGCAAGTAACCAACAGGCTATCAACAGTTGACGGTACGATATAATTTTGGGGAAAATATTGGAATTAAACTATAGAAATAAAGTGATATGTGAAATTAATTTAAAGCTCAGTAAAATATTCGCTCGTAGCAACATTGCACTTCATTCTCTTGCATTGTTAAATCCTTTGAAGGACTGTATTGCTGTGCACCTTTCACATTAATATGAAGAACATAATGATTTGCTTCATGGCTGTATAATATTTTTATTAAAAGTTGTTCTTCCCGTTGTGTATTCGGGCTAATAAAATTTCAACACTTCCGGCGATAAATAATCTACATATGGTATAAGGCATTGATTTGTTTTTATAAAATATTCCGGATTATCATTTTCTATTGAATAACGTTTTAATACGAATTCATTAGATTCTGGCTGAGTATTGTCAAAACCATGATATTCCGTTGAATTGCCAAAGCAATAACCTGAGAGTATTGCGCATAAGAAGCCATAGACCAACAATAATTGTCGCATCCATTTAACATTTTTGCTTAAGTTTGCGTTGACAGCGTCACTATAAAGCATTCTGCTTGTATTTGTTCGTTCCTTCTTTATTTAGTTAAAAGCAAAGGTTCGCAATTACGCACATTTACAGTTTAATATTTTTGTCCATTTTTCTTTAAAAAATCCTTGTCACAATACAACCTAAGTGGAAGCTAAACATAATGAACGAACACGTGCAATTAACTGGACCATATCCCGACTCGCTTTGCATGGCTTTTGCTCGTTGCTCATAAGCTACGACAGATACATGATATTAATTTCAACAAAGTTATTTTACGAAAATGGGAAAAGTCGGCCCCACCCACCCAATATTATGGAATATGCAAATGTGTATTTTTCCTTTTTTCAATCTGCTTCCAATTTCAGCCTTTTATGGAATAACGATGATAGCCAAACCGAATATAATTTTATTACTTATATATATATATATATATGTACGATATACCACTTGCGCTGTAAGGTATATTAATCTGCGCGGACTTATGTCACACGCAGAAGGGCTTAAGAAAGACATTGAATCGAGCTAAGTCTGTCTGTCTGTCCGTCTAATGTCTGCCCACTGTTCCAGCCAGTAGTCGCAAATTTTTAAGATAGTTTGGTAAAATTTAGTACACTGACGTTTTTTGATTCGAGGACGAACGGTATTGAAATTGGTTTGGATCTGTCCATTTTTTCGAAAATGCTCCTTATAACGCCCTATTTTGAAAAGTTATTGTATGGAAAAACTTGTAATTTTGAATTTGACAAACGACACCAAGTAGGAATACTTCGGCATTCTAAATTAGTGTGAAACTTTATTCCGGGTCGGGCTATTTTTTGAATCCCCTCTCACATAACGAAAACTGAAATTCATATGACAAAAAGTCTGATGCTTTATGATCAAAATCAGATCATAATAGTAATTTAAGATGAAAAAAATGGAGTGTACCAAATTTGGATAATTTTGGCCTTATTTTTTGAAACCTAGCCCTTATAAGGATTATCTTGACAATTTTTATTTTTTAGGGCAGGAAAGTGTAAACTTTAACATGTTTTGATAAAACTTAACCCATAATAATAAGTTAAGAAATCGCCTATACCAAAGTTACACCACCCACACCCATTTTTGGATCGCACTCTGCGTAAGGATTTTTACGAAATTTTTGGTTTTTTAGGGCACAAAATTGGAAGCTTTATTATGGTATGATGAAAATTGACCCATACAAGTAATTTGCTATAAAAATTAACTGCGGTGAATTTTAAAAACGTAACACCAAGTTTTGAGCCCCTTGGGCGCCACGAATCCTATGAAAAGTAACCCTTTGCGTTCACAGGGATGTAATTTTGAGTAAAGATAACGTGATGTGTGATGTCCAAAAGGTGGCCTAGCCCGACTACAATGTTTTCACTTCATTTCTTCTTCCCCTTTTGCTATTCAGCAAACCTACAACCGAAAATTCGCTGAAATACGTTAAAAAGGCTCAATGTGAACACAAATCTCCTTGTTTGGGTTAGATTTGGTGTGTAAAGGCCTTTTACATTTTCGTGACTAAATTCTTTCTAATTTTGCTCGTTACACGTCCGCCACGTTATTTAACCTGGGTTACTGTCGCGAAGGTTTATATAGTGCCCTTATAGTTCCCTTTTACACACGCTACTGAAAATAGGCCAATCACGACCAGCTACAGTGAAATTCCCGTAAAGTAAGCTTCCTTTCTCTGGCCAATGCAGAAGATAGCATCAAAGTCGCCGCATGCTCGTGATATCGCACAGAAAGTAGAAAAAGAAAAAGTCTACATGAAAGCATTAAAAGAAATTCTATGCGGGACATGATGTTAGCTTGATTTCGGCTAAAACTTTTCCTAATTTTTAGTGTGTAATATATATATATATCACTTACTTAGACTTTGGAATTTAAAACTACTGCAGTCCCTGGAAAAAATTCATGAAAAAGGTTAATACGAAAATGTTTACTTATTGATAGACGGCTTCTTCATCTCTTGACACTAAGTCAATAATCGCATATCGACTCGTTAATTAAATAAGAAAAGAAATAAATTAGAATAGATGTGGGAGAAATTGTAAGATAAAATGGAAGGAGACAAGGATAGAGAGTTGCACGCAAAGCAAGATACGAAAGCCGATAAATGGAAGAAGAAAAATGAACTCAAAAAGCGGAAAGGACGACAATAAAAGACTTAAGGCTTGAAAGAACAAATTCAACCAACAAAAAATATACCAGCAGTATCGTTTTAAAACTTTTCTTTCAATAGTTTCACATGTTTGCAGATGAATCATACACCCTCGTAACTCAATTGATGGGCAAGTTTCAACATTTTACTTTACAAAGTTAGCAAATAATTTGCTTGCAAATATTTGCTCAAGTGTTTTATATTTTATTCGCTAAGCAAGAAAGCAAAAAAAAAAAAAAAACTCCTACACGAAATTTGACCATATCCATCAAGATTATATAAAAGGCTATAAATCCAATGTGACTATCAGTTAATCAAGCCATACTTGAGCTGTGCTGTAACTTTTAAAAATGAATTTCTTTATACTGTCAGCTCTTTCGATAATACTTGCATTTCTGTTGCCATCATTGGCGGAAGTGAACACAGCTTATCAAGGTAAATATCACGACGATTTTTAATTAAAAGCGTTCCCTTATTTTTCATACCATAAGCCACTTGTAATATAAAGATATATAAGTATGCGCGGATGTTTGCAACACACAGGACTTGAGATCATCTCCACCCCACCGTTTGTAATAGCGATCGCATAATATGTCAGTCTGTCCGTATTGTTTTCCAGTATCACTTTCTCAGCCACTTCCCATATAACGTCGTGTTTTAAAAAGTCGTTATATGAATAACTGTACGGCGGTGCGGGGTAATAATTGGCTGCGGCCAAAGATAGTTCGTTTTTACTTGTTTTTAATTGCTATTCTTTTCTTTTAATTTTTAATAATTAGCTGAGCGCAATAAAATTATACAAGATGAAGATAAACTTCGTCTCGGTTATGATATGACATTGCAAGGCGATGAAGAAAAGGCCGATCAAATATTTTTGAAACTTAAACAAACGGAATTACGCAACGGGTTTAAAATTCCCGAAAAAAATTTGCCAGGCATGCATTACTACAAAGCCAAGCCTTTATTGGAAGAAAGTAAAATCTATCAGTTGATTCGAAAAATGCCTAAAGGAGCTTTATTGAGTGTTCATACGCCCGGCGCTATTTCCTCAAAATGGATATTGAATAATATTTTAAATAACGAAAATCTCAGAAAGTGTAAGAACGAACATGATGTCCAACTATTAACATTCCGTAAGCAATTCGAGGGCTGTAAATCCGAACTCATGCAGGTCGCTAAAGGCGAAGCTAAAGAGGAGTGGTTTAATTTGTACACCCCAACACCTGAAGGTAAAAGAAAATAGCAAAGCCTATCATTCATTAATTTAAACTCTACACCTAACTTACATTATATATTAACTTTTTGCAGAGACTTTTAATTCAAGCGAGGCAGCATTTAACGAGCTGTGTGATATGTTTGACGGAATTGATGATGCTTTAAATTATTTACCAATATTTAAGGCTCATTATCGGCAATTTCTTGAAAAGTTGTACAACGACAATGTCCTGTACACTGAAGTACGCGTAAAATACTCTGAGGTCAGATAATTTGAAAAGCTCTCTTAGCACGTGTTTGATGTGTTTTTGGTTCAATTCTTAGCTATATGACGATACCAGTAAAAAGTACACTTTGGATGACGTGGTCAAAGAAATAGAAAATGTGGTGAATGATTTTAAAACAACTCACCCCGATTTCGTAGGACTTAAAATAATTTTTGCAATACTCCGCCATGGGGAGCAAGACGAAATACGTAAAAAGTTTGAGTTGTATAAAAACCTGCGGTAAGTACGATTTTGGGTTGAAAAAACCATTTTCGAGCACCCAAAGGTTTTTAAGAATGTGTGAGAAGTCGACATATCTTTTCTGACCACCGAGCTTTGAGTTCCGTAGATCCAGCTATTGCTTATCAATTGATGATGATTTACATTTGTTTTATCTCTCATTTATTTGAACGCATGCTCTTGGAAGTATTTGGTAGCATGTGAGAAGAGTGTCCGAACAGACGTGGAATGATTCGTAAATCACTTTTCAAGTGGAAACATGTAAAAACAGCGAAGGGTTGAAGGGGTTTTGAGGAATTTAAAATCTCGGTTAAATCTGTTATGCATAATATAGCCGGCAGGTAGACAGAAAACCTTACGGCTTTCTTCAAGGTGTTACATAAGAACTTCCATGTAAAAACTATACTCTATACCATTAAGGTATAATTTTTAATAGACAACCAAAGGAGACCTTTGCACTGAGATTTTAGATGTTCTTGCTATACGCTACGGAGAGACGGGTGTGCGACTGAACGGACCAAGAAATGTTGCCCTAATCAAGACGAAAACTTCATTTTCTTGAGTGTGTCAGGTACAGTTTTTTGGATGGAACCAGAGTTACAAATCTATTAAACAGTGACTTATATGAAAAAGTAAACTGCAACTGTTGATTGTCGTTTAAAATACAGTTCCAAATTCCCGAACACTATAATTGGTATTGATTTTGTTGGCTGGGAGGATAAAGGACTTCCCTTGCAGTTATTTGCTGATGACTTTATAAGTGCCACGAAAGATGGTTCAAAACCTTTCCTTCAAGCCGGAGAGACCAGTAAGTATATTATTAATTACAATATCAAGCAATGTGAGATTATTTTTTTTAATCTCTTTAAAAGACCGACTTGGTTCGACTGATGAGAATTTAGTGGATGCCTTGTTACTTAACACTACACGCATTGGTCAAGGTTACGCTTTGGCAAAACATCCACTTCTGATGAGGGATGTGAAAGACAAAGACATTGCAGTCGAACTTAGCCCAGTATCGAATCAGATAAATGGTTTCGTTAAGGATCTAAGAAATCATCCCGGTGCCATATTAATGTCAGAAAACGTACCAATAGTTTTAGGCAACGATTCACCCGGTTTCATGGATTTAGATGGCTTAAACCCTGATTATTACTACGCTATTATGAGTTTGAGTCCTTATCAAGCCGGCCTTAAGACTCTTAAACGATTAGTCGAGAATACCATAAAATATGCCCAGCTAACCGACCAAGAGAGGACGCAAGCTGAAACCCTATTAAAGGAAAAATGGAATGAATTCATAAAGGAAATCTTGAAAGAAGGAGAATAACTTGCGAGAAAAACGAATTATGTGATTTGACATTTACTGACAATACGGAAAACAAATGTAATTAAAAAAAAATTGGCATTTTGATAATATTTATAAAGTTCTGAATAAATTGTACTTAAAATTTGAATCTAAAAAAAAAAAAAAAAAAAACGTCTGCGTTTTTACCAAACAACGGAACAGTATAATAAAACACCTCTTAAAGGGGTGGCGGGAATTTTTTACTAATTCTGTCCTAAAGGCAAACTAAAGCCATGATTTTCACGATGTTGGACCTGCTTTATAAAGGTACGACAACAGCGAGAGATTTGATTGAAAGCGCAACGAAAACCATTGAGTCCCCGCGTCTAAAATAAAAAGAAGAAGAAAAAGAACAATAAATATATATATATATCAAATTGATTTCCGACTATTTTTGCTGCTTACAAAGAATGGATCTTTTATCATTTCTTCACCATCATCATGTAAATAAGAGGTCAATTGCTCGATCCGTGCTTTGCACTTCCTGCCAACCATTTCAGACATAGCTTGCAATTCACTAGCATTCGTTTCGTCCATGCAAACAATGTAATCGAAATTCCGAAAGTCATCCAAGTTAACCTAACGAGTGGCCAAGATTTAATATTATGTTTTACAAGACAATATTTATAAAATAAGGTTTTTCTTTTACCATGCGCCCGTAATGCTTAGTCGATAAGCCATTTTCTTCCAAGATTTTAAGACATCTTTCATCCGGACGGCGACCTACGTTCCAGGAGCGAAGACCAGCACTATCGATTACCCAGTTAAGTTCCAATTCTTCGCATAGATCTCGCGTAATGGCTTCGGCCATTGGTGAACGACAAGTGTTGCCTTTGAAAAATTATAGCTTCTTGATGTGAATTCGAGAACGAATCTTTATTGCAAATACTTACCCAGGCAAACGAAAAGTATATTCATACTTTTCATGGCTTTAGTTTTGTCCTTTTACAGAACAAACACAACAAATAGAATTTATAAAGTTTTAATTAAAGCTAATATTTTTTTTTTTAATTTTTATGCCAAGATTACAAATTCAATCGAAATATTAAAAATTTTCAAATTAATTCCGTAAAATGCCCGCAACTGACATGAAAATCAATGTTTAATTTTTAATGAAATATTAAAAAATTTTATCAGTTTTGCAGGTAATTGCACGAACCACGTAACAGCGCAAACTTTTGAATTTATAATAAGGGATGACAAGTAAGAAAATTATATTCGGCTATGTCCGAAATTTTTCTACCTACAATATCTTTATCTTAAATAAAAAATTATATATGAATATTTTAAAATATTGAGCGGGCTTAAGCGATTTTTTCTTATTTTTGTACAGATACATCCGATCAGGTGATCGTTGGTAATAATAATTACACAATTACAAAATCCGTTATGACAAATAGTGTTAATAAATGATATCACGAAATTCTTAAGTAGCTTAGATGAGAGGCGGATGCAAGTGCCAACATTTTCAGCGACATTACCATTCAATCGAAAGTTATTTAAACTTGTCTGGTCAGGAAAATTACATAAGTGTGTAGATGCTAGTCCATCGTTGTATGAAGAAAATGTTGTTGCAGTTGGCTTGAATTCCCCTCTCCTATACTAGTATTAAATGCTAATGATGGCGAAGAAATTTCCAAATTAACACTTATGGAGAGAATCGAGGATCCTGTGCTGTTCGTAACGAATCAATTGGCTTCTAAAAATGAATCAGATGTATTTTTATAAGAAATAAACGCATGAAGTTGTATTGTAACCAAAATCAGATGTATTTTTATGTGAAATCGACTCTTCCTTGGATGATACTAATGAAGTTGCTAGTGCAGACGAAATTAGTGAAAGAAGGAAAAGCTAGCTCAGGCGCAAAAAGTGAAGCACATAAGAGCATATTGTAGAGGGCAAAATGGTATAACTTGAATTAATGAGAGAACTAAGAAGAACAACAATAGAAAAAATTAAAAAATGTCCACAATAAATAAATAAATAAATAAATTCATATTTGTTACATTTTTAAATTTTCAATGCTGTAGTGTCACTTATACAATACACATGAGCGGATGAGAAAGAGGCAGGAATTGTGAAACGTTTGCAGCAACCATAAGGAAGCTTGTTTCCCTCTCCGTTCGACTGTCAGTCTGCCTGTTTGTGTAATTTCTATGGCATACATCCTTGTCGTCTTAAACATTGAGCTGTCTTGATTGAAATTGATCGAATTCAGTCAAAGAACACGCCCGTATTACGACGTAGCCTGACGTCATAAAATGTTTTCAAAAATTACAAAAATGAGAAAAAATCAACTACGCGTGCCTAATATTAGGGCATTACAATTTCACACTTTTGTCAAAACGTTTAGAGCATCCAGAAAGAAGCTTCAGAAATCCCATAAAGTCTAGAAAGTCTAGATTGATTATTGTCAAAAATAGACCGTTGTAGATAAGTTTATCAGTACACGTACTTGTTAACGTGTTCATGGATTTCTACTAAGTATTTCTGATCCAAATAACTGAAGCTTTTAAGTCTTAGTCAGCAAGTTAGTCAGAAAGAGAATTATAACCTGTGCATGTTGTTATATGTTTGGACTGGGTAGAGCAACAGGTCCAAGAGAATTAAGCTTGTTCGAGTCACGATATTCCTTTGTACCTTTGAAAATCGTAATTTTCCTCTGATAATTGTAAATCGTTTTTTTTTTGTATGCAACGGAAATCTTATCTCCCAACTTTATTGTAAATTATTAAATATATATACATGTAGTGATTACAAACACATATTCTAAACGTTGCTTGTATACATATATATATATATATATATATATATATATACATATAGTAAAGTAAGTGCAAATACTAATGGACATTGATAGAAACTTTAAGCTGATTTTAATACAAATACATTAAGAAAAGTCCATCAGCCTTCCGTGATACTTCATTCTTCGTAACGTTACCTTAGTATATTAAAACTTACACTCGATCATATCACAGCCTTGTTGTTCAGTGGACATAGTTACAAAATTGTTCTGAATTGATCGGTATTTTCATACTGAATAATAAGAATATACACTCAGGGATGTTATTTTTTAAATAAAACATTTTTGAGAAATGCTTCACATGCAATTACACTTTGCTGATAGGCTTTCTCAAAGCCAGCATCATCGTGATCCTGTGAAAGAAGAAAATTAAAAATTTCATGTCCGTATTTAAATTGTCAGACGTTGCTCACAAAATAAGGATCAATGATTATGCGTTCATTTTTCGGCAAACCAAAATCGCCAAGTAATAGTATTTTGGCTTTACAATTTTTTGGAGCTAAACGTTCCAAATGATTTACATTACTCTTATCCATACCAAAAATATAATCGAATTCTTGAAAATCCACTTCTTGAATTTGTCTGCCTGAAAAGTTGAAATAAAACTTGAACGTTATAGGCGGGCAAGGCCGGCAAATTAGATACCTTGATTTGAGTAGGAGAGACCGTGCTTCGCCATGGTCCTTAAAGCTCTTGGTTCAGGAGGACAATTGACATTCCAATCGGCTATTGCGGCACTATCCACGTGCCAATTTTCGCTAAGACCAGCTTTTTTCAAGATTTCTAACATAACCGCCTCGGCAATTGGTGATCGACACGTATTACCTTACACAACGGAGTACAAATAATAATAAAACAATTGTAATATCATTTTAGGCAAATTATTTACTTACCCAAACAAACCATTAATATCTTTTTAGCCATTGAAATTTTGTTTGAAATATTAAAGAGAAGATGTTTTTCTAAAAATCCGAGAATTCATTTCTGATATACAGCTGATTTTGAAAGAATCTTTAGCCTATTTGTAGAAGTGAGGGGCGTACTGATTTTCTAGTTAACTTTCTTACCCTACAATTTATATGTGCACTAAGTTTATTATTCCATCTGAAACAATTAAAAATATAGCGGTACTTTGCTTTGGAACCCTCGACCACATACAGCGAATGTATATCTATGTATACCTTTTTTCGCTTTTAAATTGTTAAGAAACTCAAAACAAATCTTTAGAAATTTTGCAAGGCGCCCTCCTGATGAATTGAATAAAACTTAGTCTGCAGATTTCAGCGCTAACGAATGTGATAACTTTTATACCTTTACCTTAAAAGGCGGTATCCCAGCTTCGTCTCAAGCCAAACATTAATAATTCGAAAAGCTTTCTAATAGAACTTAGTTTATATTAAATATATGTAGCTTTTAAAAATTAAAAAAAAAGTAGTTTTCTCTGAATCACTACTTGCACCACAAAGTTATCAATATTCATTAATAATATTCATTTATAATACATTAATATAATATTCATTAATAAAAAGTAAAAAACCTTCAACAAAAATCTGATTTGTCTCAGAACAGTTCTTTATGGCGCACGCTTCACCTGGTCGAAATATTAGCTTGTCTGTTACTAATACGTTCCTTTTCCTTTTTACAACATAAGCTAATTTGCCAAATAGGCTTTTAGGCCAGTTGCCTGAACCGCAGTCCTGCACAAGACCAAATCCTTATCGAAAATGTATCACAGCAAACTGCCCGTAGAAAAGCTGATATTTTTTCGTGACGAACTCACAATCACCGGTTAAATTTAAGTCGTTTTTTTTTATATTAAGTTAAATCGCTAAGTAACAAAATTTTTTTTTAAATTTAATAAATATAAAAATAATTTATTTAGAATTTAAAAATTCTTTTAATTCCTTAAAAATTGTCGATAAGTGTAACTGCAAAATCCGAGAACATTTACATTATTCCTGCTACGTTTTTGACTTTTTGTATAGGTTTTCACATGTAACAAAACCAATTCGCTTCTGGACGATACTCAGACTTCAATGCCAGCAGGGGTGGCTGTTTACGTCCTATCTATGCTAAGCTCGAATGAGCGGCGACATATTCGGGCATGCCTTCAAGACTTAGGTAAAAAAATAGCTCTTCACTGCATAGTAGCCCGTTCGAGAACTTGGGATCTGAGCTGGAGAACATCTGCTTACTTTCCAGTGACCTAAAAGAAGAAAGTAGGAACACATATATAAAATATATATAATTATGTTTTATTTCTCATCCATACCGAGCATAACATGAGGGTTAAAAACCGTTCATCTAGACAGTAAACACAATCCCAATCGCCTTTACTTGTAATTTCTAGCTCTCAAACATTACTTTGAACAATCTCAGGAAAACGACAGCTTTACAGACGCATATCAATAGACAATGATGCAGCACAAAGTTATGTTAAGTGGGGTCTGTTTATCGCAACAAACCACCTTCCTAACATTTTTTTTTAAATTTTTTCTTTGAATCATTTTCCTTAATAAAATCACAAAATTCCATTTACATGAGAAAATTTTTAAGAATGGATCAGCTGATATTTGATAATAGCTTTTACAATGGGAAAAAAGGTAGGATTCGGTTGACAAAGTAGAATTGTGTGTAGAGACGCTACGGAAAAATACAGCTCAGAAAAGTTTTCTGAAAGAGAACGCACTTTCATTCTCTTACTTTTTATGAAATATGCGCAAACAGCTGTTTTCCATAAACCATTCCGCGTAAATTCTATTTATTAATATCCAATTTAAAATGTATAAAAAACAATTTAAAAATATTAATTATGAAACCGTGTTCGTTTTTTCTTTTTTCAAACGTTCTGCAAATGCTCTGCATGCCAATACGCATTGGTTATATACCTTAACGAAAGGTTCTTCCCCAACAAGCTAAAAACAATAACATAACACATAATTATAGAAAAAATCAACAAGTGCATTTTCTTAGTTTTTTTACTCACATAATAAGGATCTTCGATAATTTTATTGCTTTCTTCCAAACCGAAATCGCCCAATAACTTAACTTTAGCCTTCGAATTTTCGGGTGCTAGTCTTTTAAGTTCTGCTACATTACTATTATCCATGCCGAAGATATAATCGCATTCTTTGAAATCATCTACTGTGATAATACGCGCGCGGTTTGCATAAACGATGCCGTTTTGTTCCAAAACACTGAGAGCTCGATTATCAGGTAATAAACCTGAGTGCCACCCTCCTAAGCCAGCACTATCGACCGTCCATTCATGATGAAGCTGTTCGTATTCAAGTGCCTGTTTCATTACCGCTTCAGCGATAGGCGAGCGGCAAATATTACCTGTAAGTAAATAATGAATCACACTTTTCAAAATATTTTTTTATTTTAAGATTTTTATTAATTTTTATTAACCTAAGCAAACCATTAAAATTTTTTTTCCCATATTTAAAATGGAAGAAATTAATTAAGAGTTGAAGCTTATTTTTGATTGAGTTTAGACAGCTGATTAATACTTCGTATGCAGCGCAAAGAGTAACAACAGCTGAAAATGTGTTAAAGTTAATATTGTGAGTGATGATATTATTATGTTAATATAATTTTTTCAAGATACGTTTTGGAAAATGTCTGGAAACTTAAAAACAAAAAAGAAAAAAAATTAGAACTGAAATTTCTTGCATGTTTTCTGAGATGCTGATTAAGGTACCTTCTACTATTTTCTTTGTTAAAATACACGAACGAAAAATATGGGTATAGTTAAGAGTTTCTTTGCCTTCGTAATATGCAAAAATGTGTTTATGAAAGTATACATATTGATTACCCATTATTTCGTAAAGATCGAAACATATACTTCGCTTTCTTTATGTAGATGTGGTCAGAATTTTAAGACTTAAAGTATTCTTATCTAAGTTTTAATATATTGGGATCTTTTCGGGTTTACTTTAATGACACCCAAAAAATTTACACATCGAATAGAATACTAAAAATTTTGAAATACTTTTTAACTTGTTACATTCACGACAGAGGATGGAAGATATACTAATTTCGTAGGTTTCTCTAAGGTAGGAGCGAAAGGCCAGCACATAGAATACAAAATATATTTGACTAGTCTATAAACCTTGGAATTTCCCTTCTATATGTTGTTGTACTTCTAAACGTTGTAGATTGAAATCGAAAGTTACAAAACTACTTAAATAAATTCTGTTTTTAGGAATTAAGAAGCAGTTAAAAACACTCAACAGTTTGATTCATAATACGTCTCAATTTACTAGCAAATTTACTCGGATAAAATAGAAAGATTGATAAAAAAAAAGTCGTTCCAATTGCGTTTCGAACATTTTCGTTTTTTTTTGGAAAATAAAGGAAGAATATGCATAGACATTTGTACCAGCTACTGGGCATTAAAATGCTTAATCATGGCGGCGGATATTGTCAGCGTTAAAGATATATTCCGTTTGAATTTTTATAGCTTAACTCATTTTTAAAATGTGTATAGCGATGGCCCCGTAAAAAGCGACGACTATCAGTCTCTTTTAAAGGATTATTCTTGAATTAACCAACATAGTCTCTCTAACGCAGTATTAAGCCCTATAGAATTCGTTCGGAATGAATAAAAACCTTGAAAACTTTTTATTTTTCTTCTATTAAGGTCTTCGTACCGCGTTTAGGATTTGACATTGGGTCCCAAATTTTATTTTCTTTTTAAATTTGTTCATTAGATCAAATTTGAAAATCGATTGAGCAAATTAATCTCAGAATTAATCCACAATCAATTACAAAGTTACAAATAAGTAAAAGGACAGGTCTAAACAGGTATATGGGATGAGGTTTACTCCTGAAGGGGTTTTATCTGCCTTCGGTACAATTAAATCTGAATAGAAACTAAGTTTTTAATAATTTTACTTCGAATTTTGTTTCATATATATGTATATATATATATGTGTATATATATACTTTCAAAGTTTGTGGCATTTAGCATTTCCAGCGCAAACTTGTAAAAAATTTTTGCATGAAAAACTCATTAAAATTTCAAGACTACTTAGCTTCGGTTGAAATTGTTTTCATATATGTGCGCTACAAAGGTTCATCACCCCTGCTTCATCAACGGTTGACATTTACTTTCATACATTGAACAGAAACTATGCAATTGTGTGTATAACAACTGAAGAGGACATTCGACTACGCACATACATGCACACTTGCTTAAATATAACTTTTAGTAGACGAATGTGTACAAACGGTTGCACAATGAAGTGAATAAGCGATATGCGTTATATATTCAAATGAAAATTCAAAATAAAATTCTACTGTTCACTGTTTAAAAATAAGGAAGAGAATTAGTAAATCACTTCGGCTTGTTATCTTAAAGATTCAGCGATAAATTTATCAGGCATTAGGTGGTAAGAGAAATATTATTAAAATATTTAATCGCTACCTTAACAGCTTGATCGTTATGAAATACAATGCTTTACTCTCGTTACACATTATTCGAAGCACGATTAGCAGGTTCGATTATTTTGAGTTTGTCATTACGTTTGTGACTTCTAAAGACATGTGTCAATAATAGCATTGTAGTCTGTGGGATGATTAATTTTCTCACGCATGTAAAAGAATCGGCAAAGTGTGAAATCGAAGGTAAAGCAAAATTCGAAGGTAAACCGAAAAGCGTCCATAACATTTTCGTCAACAATGGTTTGTGGACTCTGAGCATGCATCAACGTCGCTTTATGGGCCGCTTTAAATGGCGGCCAAACATTTTATGGTTTTGACATTTTTCTGCACTCTTTCGGAATAATAGGCTAATGGAAGAATAGACAAAGGAATCAACGAACCTGCCCATTGCCAATAGCATAAAGAGTGAGTAAAACGCCATTCACAGCTCCTCGTAAGTGAGGAGAATGAGACGCATCACCCACAGATAATTGATATAAAACAGGTGAAAATTATAGTGAAACACGACTCACCATTAAGCCGTCAATAGCGTTCGCCCAACGTTCTAAATCAGGACAGAAATAACTCTTCCTTGCGGGCTTTTGACCTATGTAATACTATATTACTTTCAGAATCGTAGCAAAATGGCAACACATCAGATGTATCTATTGTTCACATTTCTTCAAACTTTCACGGTCGGGGAAAAAAATGTCAATATGACAGTAAATCTATTCGTATGTGTCATATATGGCCTTTCATACGGATATCATCAATATATAACTGACATTTGGATTCATAAGTCCCAAGAGAAATAGTCGAACAAGCTCTCAATGAATCAAACAAATGTTGCTGGATCGATTGTTATAATGTTTGGACTGAAATTGATCCAATTGATGTGAACGATGCTTATTTTCCGCAAAATGCCATAGATCTGTGATTCACATAAATGTATGTGGTGTAGAGTACACAAGAATTTTCTTATAGCGAATAAAGTTTTTCTTTTCTATTTGTGGATAACATGTCTAGGTAAAGTTTGACTGACATTAATATAACAAAAATTTGTTATACGTAGTTAGTTGTACATAGTTCTAAAAGCGATGCTTTGTTTGAATTGAATATCAAACGTAAAGTGGTTGGCGTGTGGTGTTAGCGTTAAAATGGCGTCTGGTATTGATTTTGTAAAATTGCCAATTTTCCTACAGCAAAGTGCTGCTTCTCGTTCTCTATGTAACGGTTGTTCTCTTCACAAGTGCACTTCAGCCTCTACTCAAGTAGCCATAATACCGTATCAAGGATTTCCATAGAAATACAAGAACAATTTGCACAAACGAAAAAAAGATGTCAAACGCACGAATAACTGGATGTAGATACACATACACACACACACATGTACATATATATATATATATATATATATATATATAGGCAATGAAAGGCTTAAAGAACGAGTAGTAAAATCATCCGACTCAGAGTTTCATTGAAGCCGCCTCAATAGAGTTAAAGAGTTGGTTTAAATCAAATTAAAAGTTATAAGTAATAAAACTACGGTTAAAAAGCTCGAAGAAAAACACTTAGCTACTTAAACGTATTCAAAGGAAAAATAATTGTAGTGTAATTGAAGTCATTTCCACTTTCATTCGTTGAGCATTGGTAGAAAATCTTTTTTCTCTTTTATTCATTGTTTCACTTGTTTTGGAAATGAATTTTAGCGAAACTGGAAAAGTTTTTTTATTTTATTTTTGATAATTCCGCTTCACTCTTGTTGTCTTACCTAAACCTGATGATAGTGTTAACATACTGTCGCCATTTAAATTTTCACATATCGCGCAGACAAACCGCACCTCAACCCCACCAAATAATTTTTTTATTTTTATGTCCTACACGCCGCTCTAATGGTTAAAAGTATGTTAAGTTTGTGCGGATCTACGGCATATCCAAGATATCTTAAGCTAGATTATACTTTCCATCTGTCTGATGTCTATGCGTTGAGGCTTTTTAAAGGATTTAATATGCTGACGTGGGCGAAATTTACTGAAAATATTTTGAGTCAAACCGTTTCCGCGACCATTTGCCATATAACGCCTTATTTTGAAAATTTTGTTTTATGAAAAAAAAACTGCAATTTTCAAAATTTTTCGACAAAAATCGGCGAGTCTTAGTATCCATTATAAGCTAAATTGTGTAAATGCGATAAGTTAATAAGCCACCTCCGGGTATCTTTTCGATAAAAAGTAAATCTTTTAAATTGATACAAGTAGGAAAGCTATATTCAGTCGTCATCGAATCTTTTACACCCATTATCGTGATAATAAAAAAGAATTTTTATACTTTCTAATATTGAAGAAAGCAAGAATTTTGTAATGATAAAAATTGGCCGATAAAATGATAAAAATTGATCCTTTGATATAAAAGTTAATTGTTTTACATCTGGACCATATATGTTCACTTTCTATATTCCACCGCATGTAAGGCTTTCATATGGCAACACAGTCTAAATTTTATTATTCTCACCTTAGTGGGTAGCGGTAGGTAACCAATAAAAAGATCTTTGACCAGAAAATTAACTCTGTTAAGTTTGGAGGGATCGGTCCACATCGTGGCAACCATCCGATATAAAGGCTGCCATAAAGTCAAAGTAAAATTTTTGTTATTCCATTAAGAAAATAAAAGAAAAATTCCGTCAAATGGTCTAGACGATTTGACGGTCGGCCTTGTCCAACTATAATGCTTTCAAATCTTTTTTAAATCTTTTATTTGCTTTTTCTGTTAATTGATTTCCCGCCTTTTTTTTCTAAAAATTCTGTCATTGGAAGGTTAGGAAATTAAGCAAAGAAGATAAATGCAACCATGATATCCAAGCAACCGCCCACAAAATCGTATGAAACCACTAATTACTTACAATCGATAAATGCTGCGCCTTTATTGAGTTAACGTCGATGTCGCTTTGTTTGGAAATTTAAAATTTGAAAAAGAAAAAATTTAGAACAAAGATAGTTTTTGTTCACATTGCAAGCATATAAAGCGAATGCATTGATATAATAGCTTTAGAAATAAGTCCTCATCGGCTTCATTTTGTAAAAAAGCGCTTATTTCAAGAGGACGACAAAGTACAACGACGAAGTACAAGAAGATCAATCACGGTAGCGATTGACAAAGAAATGTTCTTCTTCTTTAATAACACAAATACTTCGTAATTGATTTCTCGAGTCATGGATTCTGAAATTATAAAAGAATCTGAATCGATTTAAGCACGCCCTTCTGTTGTAAACATTATCCTGGCCGCAAAACGAGGCTATCTTACGCAAATTGGTATTTAAAATAGTCTAAATCGGACGAAGGACCCGCCTACTGTACCACGTAACACCGAGAACACTTCCGGTTTTCCAAGGGAATAAAAAATTCATTTTTTCTTTATTAATTATAAATTGTAGCAAATAAAACAAAACAAAAACAAAAATTTGAACATAATACCTGTACAAAAGTATGAAAAACTGAACGCGCCTATCCAGCCATAAAAAACATAAGTTCCTGGCCAATTTCAAATTCTGAATGCACCTAAGCATATCCATCTGTTCACCTGTCCATCGGTCCGTCTGCTCAATTGTGTCTTATCTGTGGTAAACACTTTTGTAAAGGAATTTGAAAATGGCCTAAGCCGGCCAAAGCACGTCTACGCAATAAAAACTATGAACGTCTTTATTTTCCGTGTGCAGAGCCGGTGCCAAGTAGAATATGTGAGCGACCAGTCGGTCAGCGAAGTGTTAAATCCGATCGTTTTTCTCAGCACTCTATTTCCGAAGTCCGTAAGAAATTTTTCTTTAAACACAACTTGTCGATAACAACACATAGTCTGGAGTCTACTGAAAATAGCACTTTTCTGCAGAAAACGTTCCCAGGCATTTAGATTTCATTTAGAGTAGCATCCTCATCCCGATGAACTTCTTAATTTCCCTTGCAGTTGGCAAACATATATTAGAATCGTAGGATATCTAAGATTCATTTAAGACGAGAATAGCTTTTTTAGTCATTGCTCTTTTGCGTATATATGCATCGTTTGGAATTAATCTGTTAACAACAAACAAGGGAATATATTTAAATGAACAAAAAAAAAAAAAAAAGAAAGCAATAACAAAACATTGTTGAAAATCCTTTAGTCTGTCCTTATACAGTAAAGGTACAGAAGAATTGTAAGCAGATAGTATCGGGAATTTCGCATTTAAAAGATACAAAGAGAATATGTCCTCACAACACTTTTTGCCCTTATTCAGTAAAAGGGCATTAAATAGGTGCGTAGAATTGGAGCCCGATCTGTCACTCAGGCGCGGAGGGAGGGGTATTATGCTATCGTGTTTGTTCATTATTTTATAAAACAAAAAAATTATTTATGTACTTTTCTTGTTTTCTACCAAGAGGAAATGTAATGGGTTCAAGACGGGGTGTGAAATCCCTTTAAGCTTCGTGCACCCTAATAATTTATCATGGCAAATATGTCGCGAGATTTTCGGATGACGATCTTTTCTATGAAAAACTTGCAAAAGACCTGCAGCAGGTTTCTGCGTTTCAAAAACATCCGCTTATGACCCTTGTACGATTCCTAAAGAAACCTGGTGGACAGTGTCGGGTACGGAGCACAACGATATGCGCAAAATCAAAAAGTGGTTGCACAAACTTCATAGTATAAGTCTTGCTATGCTGCGCAATTTATTATTTAACACTTTATGGATCGGTCTTCGGAGCTTCGGCTCAGTTTCGATTTAATGTTGTCCAAAAAAAGTATTAGTAGGCGATCGGTCGATAAGCTTTAGCGCTGAAAAGAATATTAACAGACGACGGGTCAGTAAACTGTTAATATTTATGAAAGGTGCACGACTCGTTGGAAGAGAACTCAATTTTGCCAAAGATTTGGTGGAAATTTTTAAGTAAAAACTTGGAAAAAGTCAGGAAAAGCAATTTATTCACCTGATATGGAATTTGATCTGACATTTTTTCCTGTTTCGAAGTAAGCTTTTCGCATCAATTGATGAGGGTGTGTTTCAAAAAAGGTTGACTTCGCCAATTTCGCTTCAGTCATTTTGCGTTTTTAATTTTTTTTGACAGATATAAAGGTTAAACGTGTCTTCGTGTGCTGGGGCGGTTTTTTGCTATCGAAAAAAGTAGATCAAAGAGTCAAGAGAAAGTAAATTTTGTGTGGAAAATACAATGAAGTGCTCGAACTCATTTCGAATGTTGTTTCGAAAATGGATATGGAACCACGCTAATGCTGTAGCTCACACCTCGCTGGTTATTTGTAATTTTTGCTCCACAATCAACACCGTAATCATGTCCGAGTCATCGCATACACCGGGCTAATGTAACTTTTTTCCTTTCCCAACACTGAAAAGACCCATGAAAGGACGGTTTGCCACGGTTAGGGAAATAAAGATTCCATAGCTGGGAGAGCTTAAGGCCATACCAAAAAGCGAGTTTCAGGTGTGCTTGGAAAATTAGAAAAAGTGCTGCCTAACGTATATTACAATATATTTAGAGGATTTTCGAGAAAATAAAAAGTCACTTATTTTTTTGAACATATCTCGTACATCGAGGATTAATGTCATTGTTGCGAAAGTTATTGCATAGGCCGCGGTGCCTATGGGCTCTTTAAATTTAAAAGCGACAAAATAAATTTTTATAAATATAAATTATTTTCTCTCTTAATATTCCGGACACTTTTTACACAAAATGTATATGAATGACACTGCAATTAGCTTCAGGAACTCGATGCTGGAGGCTTTCTCGTTAGCAAAAAAGGAATTTGCTTAACTATGAAAAGCGAAAAGCACGCGCGGATAATGAAAGGATTGGAAGTAAATAACAATAGTTTTATAAAGAATTTAATAGAAATTTTGTTAAAAAACATTTTGCAATGAATTAGCAAGAATTTCATGATCTCTTTAAATGCTATTGAAATGGTTTGCTTAGTTAAACGTTACAAAGTTAAATATTTGTTTATAATAAAAACCAAAAAAAAAAAAAATGTATTCATCAAATGCCTTAAAAATGCTATTTGAAATTGAACTAAAGCGCATGCAAATGCAATGCAAAGACTAACTATAAGAATAAAAAAGGAACGTGAAGAAGAAAGAAAAAAGAATATGAGAAAGAATCGCAATGTCAGATAGCGACTATGATAGCTTTCAGACGGCAACACGTCCTCCTTTTCTTTATAGTGCTGATGTTAGTGGAATGTCAGTTAAAATTAAAAATAAACTTTTTCATCCAGAAGCATAAAGGGAAACACAATACACACACACATACACAGGCAGAGGCCATATGCAATCAGTTTCGATGCCTTCCCTCAAACAATTGTCATTTTTAAATATTTATGCACGACGTGAAGTGACATTTTACTACACTATCAACAAACATCATACTTGTAGATTATTTGTCTACGGCATTGTTTTTTTTGCAATGTATTCGAATGTTCTCTCTTTTGTTTTCATTTTAGCTGTTTTTCTCAGTTTTTGCATCCGCCTGTTTGTCTGTCTATCTGTCAGAATGTTTGTCTGTTTACTATCTGTCGGTATGTGTTGAAATCTCCATTATTCATATGCACTTCAATATATCAACGGAGACTACAAAAAAATAATAAAAAAAAGGAGAAGCAGAATAGTTAAAATAAAATAAAAACATTGCATAGTCTGTTACAATAGTGTTTTATGCACACAAACATAGACACACATGTTCACATATATTGTATAACCCCCCATCCGTCCATCTATCTGTTATCGTTCATTTACATGAGAAGCTATTGTAATGCATATAAGGTGTTTATTGTTTTTGTCATACACTTGGATAATTGGATGTTTACCGTGATGATATGGTTTCGTAGTTTTCCCTTTTTTTTGGAGTTTGTTGTTTTGTTTTTTTAATTAAAAAAGCCACCATTACTAATATCATTACTACTGATAATATGAGTTATTACTTCTAATAGCATTTTCTTTTTGGCAATTGCTTCACATATCGCTTATAGGTGAAGCTTTTATTTATTTATAAGTAAATTATATTAGGAATTTTGTTTTAACGAATAAATAAAGACGACCTTTAAAAAATTCTTTCTGAGCGTACAAAAACATTTGGGGTGAGAAAAGTCCTACAAGCTAGCTTTTGTCAGATCTCAGGTCAATGTAACTTTGGTTATTATAAAACTGTGAATGTCTTTTGGCAGTGTCTGCGGATAATATCCAGTCTCTTAGAAATTCTCTCTTAGATCTAGGAATATAAAGGAATACCAAATTTTTTGTTGGTCTTTTGCAGTTCTGCAGTTAAATATGAAAATTATGAACCAATTCACAAAAAGAAAAAGCAATCGAGGTCGCTGCCGCAATCTCTCACTAATCCCTTCCATTGCTGCTTTGTTCACGTTTATATTAACACGGTTTTTGCAAATGGAGTGAGAGCGTTGTGACGCCAGCTGCTAACCTTTTAAGTTAATCATTCTATGCTGAGACATACACGATATATACGATAAAGTTTAAACATTCTTATACCCTACACCGCCCAACATAATTTATATTAAGTTTGTGCTGATTTGCAATTGATTTAGCATCACTTTCCGGACCCATTTAAACAAGCCTCTCAGTCTAGCGTATTTGCTTGCATGATATTTCAAGTAGAGATATGTCCCGTTTGAATTTATAAGTACACGGTTTTAAAGAAAATTTAAGCTAGTTTGCGCTAGCTTAGTATAATATACTCCTCTAATGTCTGGATCGGAAAATTTTTTTAAATTTCTAAAAATTCTTTAACTTAATTTCATTAAAAGACATAAGTGCGGTTAGGTTTATCTTATAATCATTTATATCGAGACTGAAGCTGTCAAAAAAAGTTGGTATCTACCCTTTTGTTGTGGCTGAAAATCATTTACAAGTGTTCATCGACCGACTGCGGCAGTTTTATGTGATTTTGCTTATATTATCTACTTTGTTTTGATTACACTCCTGCAGCCCCTAAAGAATTCTCAAATACAACAGTCCGGAAAATGTATGCTTTATGTATGTCTATAAAACTCCCTTCAGTGTCTCTGTCTGCTTGTATTATTTCGTCTGTAAAAAATGCACATTAACAACTTGCTTAGCCAAAAAATGTTTTTGTCCTTTTTTTACAATATTCTTCTCTCTTAGTGAAAAAAAAAAGCTATTCTATGTATATGTTTTTCCCCTTTTGTTATAGAGTAGAACTCAAGAGTTAGGCAATGAAACAATGAAGAAATGCATGAAAATGAAAAGTTAAGGATGTTCTTCATCTAAGTGGCGGAGAAGGGAAAGAGAAAGCAGAGAGCGCTTTTCTTTATGTACTTTCATTTTTTAGTTGATTTCCTTGCTTTTGTTGTTGTTGTTGTTGTTTTTATTTTGTTTTGTTACTGTATTTGTTTTGAATGCCGGCAAAACAGTAAAAGAACATAAATAATTTAAAACATGACAGTGAAGCCATTATTAGAAACATAGTTACAAATTAAAAAAGCAAATACCAGCAACTTGTTTATATAGAATGTTGTTATGCAAAAGTACAAAATCGTACGTGATACACATTTGGCCATACTGGCTTAAGCAACATGTTTAATAATAATTAAGAACATTTTCGTTTCGCAATATGTTAAGATATAATTCCGTATTCTGCGCTGATCAAGAAGAGAGAGTCCCTGAAGTTTCTTTTCGGGTGTTGCGAACATTATGACAATGTCAATATATCCTCAATCTTTCAATGAGGGGTATAAAAATAAATTTCAGTTTGAAATTCATGTGTTCCTGTGGAAGTTGATTCTTTTATAAGCGTATGGGTCAAGTCTTTTTCTGCACTTTACATAACACAATTTTTTGAAACCCCATCTCATAAATTGCTCTTATCAATAGTAGCCCTTTGTGCGGCGAAACGGTGTAATATTCAACACTTTATAATAAGAATAACAATAATTTGATATAAAAATTAATTGTACTGAACTTGAATCATAGATAGACCTAGTTTTTGAACCGTATCCCCTTTGAGTGTTCTTATGTCATTCCGTATGCTCAGGTTCCGTATGTCAAGGTATAATTTTCGATGTTTTCTCACAAAAATAACTAAACAATTTTATTGAATGGAATGGTGTAGAGAATTTATTAGATGCGAGCGCGTCACCTTGCCCGACCGTAATTTTTACGGCGCAAACATTTCCTCCGTTATTGACACGTCGTTCTTGTTGTACAGAATGTTTCCAATTTGTGTGTGTGCGTGAGAATTATATAAGAGAAATTACCATTTTGCCCATTTGCTCTTATAGCCTTTGTTCATATCCGATTCTTACATTGTTGAGCGAAATGGAGTTGAAAAATGTACGTCCGGAGCATAGGGATGTAAGATCTTTTTATCAGCAAATTGGACAAAATCTGTAACTACACGATCGATGATATCTTAAAGAAGGAACCTTTTCACCAATAGAAAATTGTCCACGATGTGGTTTTATGTATGATTTACAGTTTTGTCTGAACGTGTTGCGAAACCAAGACATCGTATATATATGTTTTTGTTAAAATTTCATATAGGGTGAAAGCACAAAAATAAAAAGTGAAAACATTATAGCGAGCCCGGTCCATACTACTTCGCTTAATAAAGTTATTCACAAAAAATGATTTTTCAAAATATAAAAATGTGATCCTATCTGGAGCCAACATATGTCGGCGAAGTAAATTTCATCAGAATATCTCCAATCAATTTGCTAGTTGAGCACAAAAAATCAAGCCGGACAGACTAGCGTAGATCGACTACGAATCACTTTGTGTTGTAATAAAAGTTGGGCTTATCTCAATTCTTTGTGGATATTGAATATCCGCGCGAACTTAATATACTCTTGTACCATAGGTGGTGAAAGCGTGTAAAAAACTTGGTACTTTTTCATCCGGTTTGTTGTGGACTAAAGCTTCGTGCAACATAACATTTTATTTTCATCTAATCAGTTGAACTGTTGTTGCTAAACATTTTCTTTGTTTTAAAATTATCTACTTTAACAGGTAGTCGTTGTTGAATATTACCAATAATCTTATCTATGTTGAAGTGTATCTTGTATCCGATTAAAGAGCAGTGTTGCAAACGTTCGTTTTCATTTCAAAGTAGATGCGCTTTTCAGATGCTTTGTTTCCATAACAAACTTGTTTAGAAACATTTAGTTGATCTAAACTTCAACGTTCTATTTGGGATTGCATTATCGTCATCTGCTTGTTTTGTTACTTTGAGGGAGAATAAAGAAAATTACAAAAGAAAAGAAATGAAAAAAAAAAAAGAAAAGAAAGACAATATGATAACAACCATATCAAGTATTGAGTACAAGAGTATAAATGTTGTTTATCTAGCTCGATGTTGTTTAATATTTATTGAATAGCTAGCAAACGTGCTATGTCAGTCCATCAACAATAACAACAATAAGTACAGCAATAACCAGGCACAACCAGTCATCAACATTAACATTAACAGCAACGTTTACCAGAAGCATATAAAAACAAGTTTTTCGAAGTAGTTTTCGTTGAGACAGCGTCACTGATGGACGTATTTCGGGAGATTTGACTAACGTACAGAAATGCAGATAAACATACGGACGACAGTTTAGTTGCTCTGTTTGTTTTCTTATTTTCTTACAAAAAGGTGGCATTTTAAGAAAGATTCACAAAATCTTTTAAAAAAAATTTGTTAAAATATTCGAAAAAAAGAAAAGAAAAAAAAAAAAATGCTAAAATATTAAAAATTCTCTTTAATAATCTATCCAAGTGCAATATATGTAAAAAAAATAGAGATTAATGATATTAGTTTTACAAGAATTCTTACAAAAATTTTTAAAAGCCTTCAAGGAGATCTCTAAACAAATGTTTTTTAAATTAAGAATCTTCTAAACGTAATTGTGTCTGCATGCATTTATATGTATATATATTTACATATATATATATATGTGTGTGTGTGTGTGTGCTTAAAGATTATCTATGTATTAGTGAATCTAAACAAGTTTAAAAGCAAACAATGCAAGTTTGTTGAAAATAATATACGTACATAAAAGCCATAAAAGCCATACAACAGAAAACAAAAAAAAAAAAAAATATGTAAAGCGTGTCTAGTGTTAAATTAATAAAAAAAAGCAATCACAATTTTGTTGATTCATCAGAAAAAAAAGAAACGCACATCTTTTTACAATAGGCAAAGCAAACATAATAAGAATATCTATAAAAATTTTTATAAATTTCTAAAAAAGCATTCACGTTGGCTTAAAACAAATCGGCTTCTTTCGCTAAGGAACGAAAAGAAACTCGCATCACTTATCGTCACGAAAACCTGTCTGCTTTTTTTTTTTTTTTTTTTTTTTTTTTTTTTTTGCAAAGGCCGCCTTTTTTTGCTTGAATGCGGGATTTTCTTTTTTAGAGGTAATTTTTGCAATTCTAAGAAATTTGTAATGGAATGTAAGGAATTTTCGGGACATATTTACCTATCGTGTTAAGCATTTATTGGCATTGTCGCTGCGAGAGAAAGCCTTCATGTCTTCCATTTACTGTACTTACAAGTGCTCATATAACATACTTCCTTTCGAATCATCCCCTTTCCGTGCCACCTGTATATGTACGATTAATTTTTTATTTAAGTAACTGTTGAAATAGATTTTTAATCAAACTCGTTTCAAAAAAAAAAAAAAACAAAAAAAAAAACGCTTTATTGAGCCTAACAAGGAAGCTGAACGTGCGCTAATTGCAGTTACCGTTGAAGGTGTGTGTCTGCAACACCTAGAATACGCATCGGCGAATTCACTAATCATTTATTTTTTTTGACAAGTTCGATTGGCAACACAGTCTTAGCCAAGGCTGTCTGGCTGCCTGTTTGTCAAAATGAATGCTGTTATGAATTAAAAGTTTCCATTAATTTAAAAGAAAAATTTATTTATTTTTAATCCTTATTCTCTTTACATTTGTTAGAGGTAAAGAGAAAGAAATTCATGCAAATCGTCTTATAAGATCGGTTTTAAATCAATAAAAATATTTACCTAGTGTCGCTAGTGCAACGACTTTTCCCTTTTGTTGTTACCTTACAATTTTCGGGATTCAGCAATGCTAAGTTCATTACACTTTGCATATTTTAGTTTATGCGATGCCTTTGCATGTTATGACTTGTTGTTTGTTTAGTTAAAAGGGCTTATAAAAGCCTAGAGCTGCCAGATAAGTGAATTGAGGGTTGTTGTATTCACAATTATCTCGAGTTTGCAAAGCATTTTATGCTATTTCCAATATTATATATACATACCGTTGAGGTGATTATCATGGAGAAGCGGAAAGGATCTATCAGTAATTAGCATCCCTTTTCACTGCGATCGAATTTGTGAAAGTCTGCAAACTTGGGATACAGGAACTGTATTAGTCTTACCAACAACTTCTGCCCGTTTGTCCTTTAAAATGATTTTTATAATGGCCGCGGTGATCAAAGTCGTAGGAGATAGACCCATATATTGACTTATATTACAAGCGGGTACTTGATTTCTAAAAAAAAAAAGAAAAACAATTGATGTTTTAGGCTGTCCTCGCTTTGACCACAAGGGGTAGCATGATATTCCACGAATTCCAGCACTGTGTGTCTTGCCTATCAAACACGATTGGTAACGCCTTATTTCACTCAATTTGCGTGAGATTTTCGACGAGGTTTGCTGCATAAATTCAAGCTAAACCCTTAGCGACATATATGTACTATCTTGCAGTTTTGAAAAAATAACCATCTCTTACGTTGATCCTTATGCGTTCCCCTTCGTTCATTATCCAAACTGTCCAAGATTTAAAAGAGTTCTCTTACATATGGTAATAGTTAAATATTTTCGATCTTATATAATATTTTTTTAGCAAGAGTGTTCGGAGAGTTCTTAAAAACGCGCTTAAGCGCAGCGTGGTAGATATGGGCTATTACCAATAATCTGGCATCCATCTGCTATAATCATTTAAATTTCACTCTCCAATCTTATTAATATGGGAATTTTATGAAGTTAATATGCCGGAAATAGGTGGCAGTGCGTATAAGCGTCCCGTTACGAAAAGTGATTTCCGATAAAAGATTTCAATAGCCCAACACGATCTTCCTGGGGCTGAAATGTTTGGAGTAAACTAAAACCACTTTGCAGAAATAATAAAATAAGAAGGCAACGAAACAGTAACAAAAATGATCAAGTGATCGATATCGAGATCAAGGCAAATATGATCACTTTCCTCTTTTACATGTACATTCGTTATTTCGAAAGTAACGGCCACTACGTCCTTCCCTCTGTCCATGATTGGAATTTTCAAGGTCGCACATAGCAGTATAGAAAATTAAATTTTATAATTTATACTTTTATATTCATGAAGTTGGCACATATTGTATCGAGCCCTGCATGCTGGGTGTTCGAAATTCGCTTTGAAACGGACTTCGTTTTTTTATATCTTTTTTTTTTTTTTTTATTTTTTTCTCAAGTAAGTAGTTGTCATTAATCATTTGCATTGCGAATCTTTTGTGTTATTTTCTTAGCTTTATATTCGGTTTTGCGCGCCTCAAACATTTTGCCATAAATACGCATAAATCAGAATTATTATATGTATGTGTGTATATTATGTATGTAAGATAATAGGAATTTTTGACATTTGGTTTTTTTTTTTCATACCAATGATTTATGTGACTTAATGAATGAGCGTTTTAAGATTTTTATTTCCTCAACTTGGAATTTGCATACGCAGGTGTACTCAGTTTGTTACACGGTTTGAAAATGTTCGTATCACTCCAGCGTATGACTTCATTTCAAGAGATTTTTCTCGTTGAACATGACCTAAATTATGGCCTTTTTCTCTGGTTAAATGATTTATACGCAAACACGATAAACCCTTTGTCTGAAATTCCAATAAAAAATGCTTTAAGCTATGGAACGCAATTGTTAGCGTTAAGCTGCAAGTAGATGAGCCTTTCCTCGATCAGCAATAACCATGTACCCAACAGAGTTTTGTACAATGAGTCGAAAGCTAGGAACAAGTCTTATTGAACTTCTGCATGCCTATGCAAGATCCAAAACTACTTTATATAGATAAATCTTTTCATGCATTTGGGCATAAGTTTGCGATTATCAAATAGCTATTGTAAGCAGTAGGTGCTTTTACGCATAGCTTAAAAACATTTCTTACTGTACATTGAACTATCAAGCATGAGATCATAGGGATCCGAAGTTCTTTGGCACCTTAAAACAAACTTTAGTTTGATTACACCAACCCACCGGTTCTGGACATCGAAAATGCGTTTAGTTGTTATTTATTTCCACTAAAATTCGTAATTAGATATCAAGAAGTTACTTATCTCACTCAGTTATTACAATTGTAGTTTACTGAGCATGTTTTCCTAGAGTCTTTTTCGAGAACGCAACAAAAAAGAAAGCTTGTATGCACTGTGTGTGGCTGCCTTGTATCGTTTCTTATATCTTTGCGGTAGGTAGAAAGTATCCTGTGCCCAATATGCCGGATTCTAAAGCAATACTTAAATTGCCTTCTTGCACTTTATCTCTAGTGCATTGGTTTCTTCTTATCTATATATATATATATATATATTTTTTTTTTTTGGAAGAAGTAGTAAGGTTAAGTCCTTTGCAAACGATAGGGTAAACGTGGATAAGTTTGAACGCATCGAGTGACAAATATGCGCTTTAAAGTTTTGTTTGTTGTATGTGTTTTTTCACCGAAAAAGCGGTTTGAAGAAAGACCTTTAAATTGGGATTTATTCAGTCGATATTTGTCTCTAATTTAGATGATGTTTTTACAGCATGCGTTGTAATTCTCCAAAACATTTAAAATGAAGTGGCAATGTACTTTTGGCGCTAAGAGTGATAAGAGTGAGTGGGCGAGGGCACAAAAAATACCCGAAATGGCAAATAAAGACTTTCCTGTTCATTCTTCTGATACTCGAACTGAGAGCATTAGGAAAATGAGCGTTTCGTGCGTCATTCTCGAAAGTTTTATGTAAGGTTTTGCATAAGTGTGACGCACAAATCTCCTATCGGATTATTTAAGGAGATCGCTACCTCTTGCTTCCGTATTCACAAAGATATAAAATTGACCTGATGATTTGCTTCTATGAAATCAGTAACAGTTGAAAAACAATTTATTGTGACTGCCATAGCTTCATTTCGTCTTACTTCACATATCGGAGAAGTCTTTCAGGTCTCCTTCGAGGAACGTTTTATAAATATATGTAGGGTCTTTGTATATTTAAAACAAGATTCCCGAAGCGTGGAACAATTTAATTTAAGATGCGTTCATGTTAAACTCGCCGCCCTATCAAATACGACAAATCTAACTTACGTTTAGCTACGAAGTTTATAAAATATTTATATTTTACTATAGTTTTCATAGAATCTGAAGCTGTTTGCAAAAAGAAAAACAAAAAAGATAGCAAAGGTTTTTATCTTTGCCTGCCTTTCTTAGAAGAGAGTTGTGCTGCCTGTTTTTATTCATCAAAGAAGTTTATAACTAACGTTTTTCTTTTTCAAGTAACCGCAGTGTCTTAACGTTTATTGTAAAGTACTGTTTAAATGAATTGTCGAAAATTAAAAACAAAATAAAAAAAAAAAAAAAACAAAGAAAAAAGGTATTATAGAGAAATGTTATTAAAGTTACAAGTTTTTCCTGCACAGCAAGGATCATTGCTCTCCACAGTTTCAAGTCTTGTAATGCCTTTTTTTTTTTGGTGTAACAACAAACAATGTTTGTAGTTTTTTCAAAAAGAGGAGGAAAAAAAAAAAAGATAAAAAGAAAATTAAAATGAAAACTTCCTGTTAGTGTTAAAAAAGCACTCTAGTGGCTTTTCTTAATGTATTCGTGCGCTTGTGAAATTACATATAAGAATAGTTCGGTATGTGTTTGTGTGAGAAAAGTTCTTTTCTTTGTTGAATATGCGGTACAAGAAAATATGTGGAGTACTTTTGTTGAAATAACTGGTTTTGTGGGTTTTTACTTTTGATTTTATTGAGATTTTTAACATGCCTCCACTTACATACATACATATATTTTTGTTTGTGTTTGCATGTGTGCAAAAGGAATGAAAAAAAAGGAGCAACATTGCTTTAAATATTGTTTCAACAACTTTTACAAATGTTGCATGTAATGCATTTTATGTGGTTTCTAAAGTAATAAAAATTTTTATAGTCTGTACTACTAGCGGTGCTTAGCAGTGCAAACCCATATATATATATATATATATATATATACAAAATTTGTTTACAATCATGAAAAGGAGCGAACAAATTCAAAAAATAAATTCCAAGGTGGCCTAAGTCTGTCTGTCTTTTGAGTTATCTTAAAAAGAAAAGAAAAATACAACTATGTGCAAGTAAGATAAGAGAATATCTTAATAAAGTTTGTTACAAAAGATCTCGCTCGTAGTTTTAAAGTATAGAAAACTATGCAAGATTTGATCAATATATCAATATTCGTGAATCCATCAAAATTTGTCTCTCTTTCTGTCTTCCCAGATATGGGAAGGAAGTTGAAGGACATGAGTGCACATTAGCGTATGATGAGAAAAAGTTCTCAGAGTGAGATAAGTGCTTAAAAGTGATCTATTTCACCATCGTTCTCCTCTTTCTTTCTCTCCTTTTAGGATTTATTACTGAAGGAAAGTGAATGCTTGCGATTTATTTCAAATAATATTTTGATTTTATACTTGAACATATTTTGCTAGTCGTGTGGGAAGATCTCTCTCAGCCCTTTCCTGAGGGAGGGTCATTATCGCACAAGCAAACTTTTGCATGTCTCTGAGGTTTACTATTTCGCGACTTTAGGTTTTTCGCGGGAACCGATGTATTGGAGTGGTGGGCAAGTCTTGTCGCATATTAAATAAAAAATTTGAATTTCAAGGTGGAGTCTTTTAGTTATTGGTTAGATGTACATTAGTCTCCCACATGGACTGCAACATATCATCATCGACGATCTTATTTAAGAATGAAATCACCGGAACAAAATTTGCAAAGCAGCGTTGATAGGTCCGAGCACTTAATTGTTTTACTCTTCTAAACTCGCTCTCCCCCTACTTTCACTTACTTTTACTTACTTATCCCCGCTTGACTGCCGGCTAGCCTACCTTTTTATATAGCTTCTACGCCAGAACTTATTCATCATTGGCAGTGAGATATGAAATACGTATACATGCTATTATGTGACATGCATGCTTATGATTTCACGTTTTTACCCTACTCTTCCAGATAGCGTAACTTTTACCTCCAATTCCTAGAAGACCTAGTCATTATTTAGGGAATCTTACATTTTTAATGTTGCAACGCTTCTTGTCGTCTTGTCCCTTCGAATATTACGATTCTACTGTCCTGACTCGACTCCCTTTGCTTGCCGCAAACAACTTGCGTACATACCCTTTTACCAGCAATTTATCAATAACGAATTTCGTTGTGACATTTTCGCCCTAATCTCATTTCACAAGCCCTTGGTGTCAGCCAACAGTTTCGTCGAAAGGGTAAAGCATCCGCAAATGGGTTTTTCTACAAAGTAGGCGTGTGATTTTCGTAACAGTGTTAATGTAAATATATGCACTTAAAGTCATTGCAATCTTTTCTAGATCTACATATACATACTTATACAATAACTAACAAGCAGAGTACAATTGTACCGGAGTTTAAGTAGAGTTCTATACTATAAGCGAATTGTATTATATTCTATCGAAATCGAGCAACTTGTTATTTTCCCTCCTTCACTGTCTTTCTCCTTTTCGCAGTGTCGAGTAGAGACAAGGTTCCATTATAGTTAATCATTATTTCTATTTTTAGACACTTAAGCGACACCTTAGTTAATTATGTGATTTTCTTTCGCTTCGGAAGCGGTCTGTGCATTGTTAAAAGGGTGTTAAATTGTGATTATTTTTCAAAACTACCGAACTGCATAAAGTCTTATTTTTTGTTTTGTGGGGCTTACGTTGTTTTTATTTTTATTTTACCTTTTACCTTTTATAATTTAAAATAAGTAAGTAAATAAGTAACCTGAATGAAATGGGTTAAATCAATAGCATCGTCATCGTCGTCATCATCTCTTGGCTTTCATGAAATCTTCTCGTTTTCTTTTGCGGTTTGTTTTACGCTATGCATAAAAAAGAAAAACAAAACCGGATTTTTTATAGATTGTCAGTTGAGGTTTCCAGCCATACCGTCATCGTTGTACTTATAAAGAGATGCTATAAGCTTGGTGGTCACTGCTTATTCCGCTTCTTGAGTTTCTTTCGTTTTCAATCAATTCGTTTGTTGTTGTTCTTGTTATTGTTAGAATTTAATTTTAAATTCTCTATAGATTTCCATTGCAATTTATAAAAGTTGTGGCCGGAAAAAAAAAAGATAAAAATGTAAAAAGATCACGAGATGTTTTTCCTTTTCTTCTTCCTTTTTCAACTCTATCATCAAAAAATCAAACAAATCACGTTTATTTATAAGCCACACGTACTTTTTACTACATAAGTATGTGTAAAAGTTGTTCAAAGCATCAACTAAACATGCTACTCTTATATATATATACATAAACACATGCACATAATTTTCTGTTACACGCACCTTTATTTGTAAATCATGTTTCGCGATCTGACTTTCTGGCCTCCAAGTTTGTTACATTACATTACCACGCTTGTAAAGATTTTTATTGACTATAGCCGCGCGTATGTATTTATTTGTGCGTTCGTTACCTTGTTGCTATGTTCTTAATGTTGTTGTTTTTGTTCTTGCTGTTGCTGCTTTTTTTTTTTTTTTATTATTGTTATTATTATTGCCATTAAAGAGGTCCATGGCCTTATTTACCCAGATTTTTATAAAGAGCCACTTGTGTTTTTTTTTTTTTTTGTTCTCGTTGGTTGATTGCTTTTTTTAAAACTTTTGTTATATTATTTATGTTGAACTTTAATTAAATTGTATTGTTATTATTTTTTTTTGTTTTTTGCAACATTAATTGAAAATATTCTGAAATTTTCCTTTTTATATTTTATAAATATTTTTAATGGTTGCGAAAACAAAATAAGTTATTCAAAGCTCTAGGCGGGTTAGATTTAGAATTTTTGCTTGAGTGTTCCTACGGTCCTGACAGTTATTTTTAAGCTAATTTTGAATTTTCTACAGATTAATACACTACTCACTCCTTAGCTCATTTATATAATTAGCAAACAGCAAAACATGAGAAGATTTAATATATTAAGAGCTTGCTTATATTCCATGTGGTATTTTGTATAGAAACACGGAGACCCCTGCTACTGTTCTCCTCACGTAGTCAGGGAAGTAAGCGGCAGAAAACCAATCATAAGAAGATTTTGCAAAATATGGCGATCAGTGTACTTGATCTGCTGGCGTAATCTTTCTACAATAAATTTAACGCAAAGGGCTTCCAATTTTTAACATGCTTAACTAGAAAATTTAATCTTTCAATATGCTGCGCTTATGTATAGTGCTTCTAAAAGTTATTGTTCCGCCTGATTGATGCAATCATCAAAACCGACTTTAACGGGAGAGCAAATAACGGTCGGATGACCCAGGTTCATTACTTTCGTTCAATTATCGAAATTGTTAAAGTAGTCCTTAGAAGTAGTGAAAGTTATAAGAAGATGTCGGGTCCACACTTCTATTATGTATTCGAGTCTTTGATTGACTTGTGAAATCACGGAACATAATACCCGAGATTCGCTGTTTTGGTGAAACCATTATCTCGGTCAATTTTCAAAATTACTTAAGCAAAATTTAAAAAGAGGGGAAATTGTACGCTACTTCTGTGTAATCGGAACCCTAGTTGACTGAAGAAATCACTAAAACGGTGATTAAAAAAGGGAGCAAATAACAAGAAGATTCTGGCGTTTGAAAATTTTGTGTCATTAGCATACGGTCTTGTTCAGCTTATTACAGTGCTTCTTAAGAGTGCTAATATTATCTTTTTTAGCATGGAAACGAACTTTTGGTTCATCCACGAAATCATGATTAAAACGTGATTACGGTTTTTGGTGTTCCCATGTCCAACTTGGCTTGGATGGGGTATTGCAGGCGCACTACCATCACGCCTGATGCAACGTGAACATGCGTAAATGTTAAGATATGTCGACAATCGTTACGATGTTCATCGCAAATAATTTTCAAGACTAATGCTTACCTTTACATGGAAGTCAACTGTATCCAAAGACGAATTGTTCTTCCAATGCAATCTTCAGCTATTCAAAGCATCTCCTTCAAGTTACCTTTAAACTTTTCCGGCATTAGGTAATCATCAACGCATATAAAAATCGTTCCAGTTTCCTACTTGGATTGACTTTGTACTCACAGTACAAAAAACTGCTACGTGCATGAATACATCGTTCGAAGTAAGATATTCAGTTATTGTATAGAATTGGGGAGAAAGAATAGCAATAATAATAATTGTAAGTAATAATTCATTCATTCAATTCAATAATTCATTAACGACTAAATCATCGGTTTTACCCTTTGTGTAACTTTCAAGAGCATCTTGTATGCAATGTTTTCATTGAATTTTAATAATAAAAATTTTATTATTGAAAACATTCTGTTTTTTAAACCTTTTATTTAGTTAATTAAAACCGTAATAGTGGCATTCACTGATTGCTTAACAAGAACTTGTAATATTGTGAATAGCAAATCTTTTGAGGAAGTATTTAAAGTGCAAAAGAGGAACGCTTTACCATTTCATTGTATATATGTATATGTAAGTGTATGTGTGTATATGTACACGTATTTATATATGTATGCAGCTATCTTGGCGTACATATACGTTTATCTATGTAAGTATATGTATTTCTACCGTTTACTTCTAACAAGTGTAGAAATTAATTCGGACCGATTTTCGCAAAGGATGGCTCTACTATCTCCCCGAGGATTTCTTCATGTAAAACTTCTCTAACGGTATTATCTTCAACCTTCAAGCGTCGAAGTTATTCCAAGGAAATGGGCGAGACGTAAATACTTTGGAGCTTCGAATAGGTCGGGATTCATGCCACGAGAAACAAAAAGCGACAAATGCTCGAAGCGTTATATTATTTACTTGATTCGGACGTTAGCGCTATTGAGTGTTTTTGTGTGATGAACAATGGCTAGTTTACGATATGCAAATAACCATATGAGACCAACCATCAGTGTCTATACTAATGGCGATGTAATTTTGAAGAGGTCAATGCTTTATAAGGTCCTTCAACCGGACAAGATCATTACAGAGTGGGTTTTCAGCATGAGCCCTCTTGGCCTCTTATTGCAAAATTCCCCCCAAAACGTTAGCACCGGCGAATTGAAATATAAAATATATATGCATATATGTGTATGTCTATATGAGTATATATATATATATATATATATATACCAAATACAAATATCTATCAATGGATATTATTTATTCGTGCGTATATCCGGGCGATTATCTCCTCACTTAATCTTCACCGCGACTGTATTCCCAAAGCATTCGTTGTATATTAGCCGGTTGCACCTTCATTTGCTTACCCGATTGTCTATTTCAATGTGTAATTATCGCTTTGTATGTCAAATCATCTCAATTATGCGTATGTCTGTTGAATTCTCTGTCGTTTGCCTAATTATTTGTCAAAACATCGATTCATTTAACCTCCATCGTCTTTTTGGCTCATCTATATATTATAGATATCGATAATATATATATATATATATATATATAAAGGCTTGATGGGTTCTTTAAGCTTTTGTCCTCTTTCCCTCCATTATCCGGCTGCTATCCACGTATAGAGTCAATTTATTGTGGTTTCCAAAGTAAAAAAAAAGGGTAAAATACAATTTTAAAATTTCGTGGATATACTCTCAGCTCGCTTTGTGAAATCGATCTCGCAATTGGATTAAATTCCCCTGTAATCACATCCATATATAACAAAGCAATACATTTATAACAATGTCTGCTAACTGTTTCTACCGAAAATATTATTCTTTTTCAAATCTAAAAGACATCTCATGGCACCGGCTTTCAATTCGCAGTGAATGTTCTTAATTTATACATATATATATATTTTAATATCTGTGTTTATATTATGTTATTTTATTTCTTTCATTTGTAAATATTTCCAATACGTGATTGCTAATAATTTTTCCAATCTTTTATTTATTTAATCGATTCGCTTTATTTCTGTTATTGAATTTTCAGTTTTTACACACATCAGCGGGCATATTAAATTTATCAAGCACCTTAAAAAGCATTTGATGATGAAATAATTCGTGATCAAAGTGAATATCGGAATCCGGAGATTATCTGTTCGACTGTCCGTTTTAAAACACGATACGATTACACGATTCTCATCCCTTCATCTTAAAATCACATTCGCGGTGTTAAGTAAATAGTAGGTAGTAACCCTTAAAAGTTGTGGATTTCTTAACGTGCCTTGTACAGGTTACTTGAGGGTTTAGTCCAATAAAGTTTTCTTATCATTTCAAGAAATAATTAAAAAAACGAAACTTTGCAATGAATTTGCTGTAAGTATCAAATGATTCGCCCTTAGCCGAGTATAATTTCTTTCTTCTTTTTTTATACCCATCACCGAAGCACGAATTGTCTGTTCATTTTGTCAAAATGTTTCCAACGTAAAGTATATTTATTCTTTATAAGCACCTGAATGAATTTAAAAATGCCTGTCTGTCCGTCTGCCCGTCTATGTAATGCCTCCTGGCCGCAAAAATGGAGCTATCAACTTCAAATTTAGTAAAAATATTTAAACATACATTCTATGTGCTATGCCGTAGTATCTGTAGAAGACTCGGAAAAATTGGCCATGCCTATCCAATATCATAGTGTATCAAAATTAAATTTTTTGCAGTACCTTTATAACGCGCAGAAACACGCTTCAAAAACCTCTACACACCCACGCATTTCTGTCCGTTCATCTGCACAACTGTGTAGGATCTGTGGTAAACGTTCTCCCGTTCACAACACTGAAGAGATAGCATAAAAATTTGCAAAATAATTTAAAAACGATCCAAGCCAAGGTTAAGTTACACGCCTGCAACATTGACACGCCTATGCTACAAAAACTGTGAACACCTTTTCTCTCCGCATTTTTTGCTTGTGGATCATAAAGTGTAACGTATACACCATATGAGTTTCCATTTTCATTCTGAGAGTCGAAAAAATCAACCGCGTCCGCCCAATATAAAGAGATGAGGAAAATATAGTTGTTTTCTTTTTTTTAAGGTCACGGTGGTGGGTATAAAAAATTCGATCATAACCGAATATAGTTTTCTCACTTGCAGTCTTTTTATTATTTTGCGTTCGATTTTTTACAAAGAAGAATTTTATTGCTTTTTACTTTTTTGAAATGAAATGCTTTTTCACATGTTTTGGTCTGTTGTTTATAGCAGCATTAACCGATTACATGTAATTTTGGATATATATATATACGTGTGTATATAAAATACACATTGAATATGATATTATATCACAAGTGTCTCTATATATCGTTGTACATATGTAGATATGTGAATATAAAAAACTATTTTACGAGTAAAATGCATAAGTAAGTACGAGTACGAGTACGAGATTTCAAAAAGGGGAATTTTTGCGTTATGATTATTGTAATTTTATTTAATACAAGTCATGATGAGTAGAAAATGATCAAAATTAATTTTATGAACAAAATTGATGATTAAAAAAAATCAAAATGATATTAAGCATTATTAGATTATGTGAAATTAATTCCTTATATAAGAGACCTTTGATCGTAATTTTGCGTATCTCGTTTTATGGGGTAAGTTATGGGCAAAGAAAACTGCATTTCCCCAAAAAGCCAATTTTATAGATTTTTATTTTTCCTCATCTTATAAAAACCTTCTTCTTATGTATACCTTACACCACTTATGTATAGGCCGCATTAAAGTTGTGCGGATATATCTAACATCTACGAGCAGTTGAGACGGACTCACATTTTATTAATTTAGAAAGTAATTCTGAATGGATCTAAGCTTGTCTGTCCGCCTATTCGTTTTCTTACATTGTGCGACTCCGACAGGTCGCAAACACAAACGCTATTGAAAACGGCTTGGCTCGGTCCACTTTTCGCCGTATGTTGCAATGTCGTTATATGGAAAAAGATTAAAATTTTCAAAATCTTCCAATAAACTCGCAAAACAATATTACTTTGACATTTATTAATATGAAAAATTTTGTTCGCCTGGGCGAATTTTAGAATCCTCTCTCAAATAACCCTTCCTAAAAAACTAAATCTTTATATGCTAAAAAGCTATAATATTCAATATTTTATGGCGAAATTAATTATATAATAGTAAATTGATAAAGAAGTCCACCTTATCGAATTTGGACCACGTATATCTATTTTTTGAATATCACTGCGTATAAGTATTCTCCATTAAATGCCAAAAATGACTAATTATACCCGACACCATTTGTGGTGCAGGGTGCATTAAGTTAGTACGGTATGTAACACGCAGAAGGGCTTAAGATAGGCTTACCTTTCATTACACTGATCGATTCAAAATTATAATTTGATGTCTGTCAACGTAAATTTGTGTTCAAACTGCAGCTCGCAATTTTTGAGTTATTTCAATGAAATTTGGTACAGTGACGTGTGTTGATCCAAGGACGAACGCTATTGAAAATGGTTTGGATCGGTCCACTTTTTGGCCCGCTCACCATATAACGCCCTATTTTGAAATGTTCTTATATGGAAGAAAATGCAATTTTCAAAAGTTCCCAGCAAAAGTGGCTAAGTAGTAGTACTTTGGCACTCTAAATTGGTGTGGAAATTTTCGAACACGTCCTCGTGTAACGAAAACTAAAGTTCACTTTGTCAAAAAGTATGATCTTCAATGCTTCATGAAGAAAATTATATCATAATAGTAATTTAACATGAAAAAATTAAGTATGCCAAATTTGGACCTTCTCGGCCTATTTTTTGGATCCTATCCTAATAAGGATTTTCACAAAAATTGACCCTTTGTAGATCAGAAAGGTTTACCTTTTAATATTTGATGATGAAAATTGACGCATAATAATGATGCCTTACAATTAAGAACTCTGCAAAATTTGGACCATCTAGGCCTATTTTTGTGTCCTGCCCCAGTATTAAACTTGTACTACGTTAGGTTGCGTTTTGCGCCCGCTCCCCCATAAATACGCACTTGAATAGTTTGCATTTATGTAGCAACAAGACGTAATTTTTGTGTTCAAGAATACAAGTAAGAATTGTAAACGACAATGTGGTGTAAGGTATTTAATAGTCCGCCTTGCCCGACTGTAATGTTGCCACCTGTTTTCAAAGCTTTCTGACGAAAATTTGCTCAAAATAGTAATTTGAGCCTATTTTTTGGACCACACTCTATCTAGGATATCTTATGATTAGTAAACTTTTCAGAAAAAGGCTTAATTTTTAATATTTTATGATAAAAATTGATCCATAGCAGCAATTTAGAAAAGAACGAAGGGTAGGGATTTTGGACCACGTAGGTCTGTTCATTAGATTTCAACAAATTAAAGGGTTGCCATGAAAAGCAAGTTTTCCTAATTTCTTACAATGGAATCGGAAGAATAAACTATTTATGAAGCAAATCAAGTTTGCTGAATTTGGATCACGTTAAGTGATGTTTCTGGCATCCTCCAATATGCGGGCTTCCTTGAAAAGCATGCCTTCGCATGAAAATAATGTGTAACTTTTGATGTATTATTACCAAAAGGCTAAATGCTTGTACTAAGCGAAGTGGTGCAGGGTGTTTGAGGTCGCCCTCGGCCGATTATAACGTTCTTACTTCTTTTAATGTTTAATGGTCTTGGCTGATTATAACATTTTAACTAGTTTGCCGAATCGATTGCAGCCTGTTTGCATCTATGAAATCGGTTTTTGTATTCAATCTATTGCAAGATAACAATATTAGCGATATTTTGAAAAAATTGCGATCCGCTTACGTTTTATGCCCATTTTCTACGTAATGGCGAATTTTGAAAATTGGACAATTTATCTCGGCAAAAATTGATGGAAAAAGTGTTTTAGAAAATCGTACAAATTTATTATACATTTATTTATTATGTAAAATGAAAAAGAGTTTATAAAAATAAATCAAATGCTCTTTATCAGGCATTCATCTAAAGTTTCACATAATTATCTGAAAATGAAATTTTTGAAGATTGCAGGAGAAAATCGATCACTAACACGAAAACATTGCGGTCCTTAAAGCATGACGAGTGTCAATGATTCACCGCAAATATAATTTTATTTTTTTTTGCTTAGAAGAACATAGAAGGCTATTCAACTTACATTGGGATAGCATTACTTTTTATATTTTGAATGAGAATGTTGTTGAGTATTCACTCTTCATTTAAAAACTTTAAATAGTGTTATTTTTTTTTTCTTACTAAAATAAATCCTTAAAAATTCCTAAAGAAACTAAAAGAAAAAATCAAAACTTAAAAATTTCAAGCATTCCATCGCACCCATAAAGCTGCTGTGCAAAGAACGTTTGTAACAGGTAAGAGAAGTGTGCTCACTCTAAAACGAATCTTGGATACACGATACATTTCTCGAATAATTTTTCATGGCATTATGTGGCGTATGAGCTACAAGTGAATAAGTAATATTGTGCATGTCTGAACCCAGGAGATGCAAGCACAAGTAGTTTCCATAAATTTAATCGTTCCCTAATTGTTTACGAGTGCCGCTTTAAATAAAATTTCCCACAAAGCTGAGATCCGTCAGCTATGTAATATAATTTATTTTGATATTGGTTCAGGCAAAGTTGTTCTTGTACATTTGGTTTGTTGAGGTAATTTTTGTTCTCAAGCTGCTACGCATATGAATAGTTTTTATTAGATTTCCACGGCGACTATGATTGGTCCAAAACGCTGAAAATAACGCGTGTTCGATGAGAAGATGACGCGAGATGACGAAACGAAAGATGACCACAGACCAGGAAAGTTTGTATAATGTGCTTCCACCTGGCGCTCGGAAGGTTAATCATCCCCCGGATTCGATAAGTGATGTACTCTCATTCCGTAAACCATGCGGATATGGATGAGGTTAAGCCTTCCCAGGCCAGACCATGGCCAGGAGCAAGCCATTTTAAATTTTAATTTTATGTCTAATTTTGGAACGTATCTTGAAAAAATATAAGAATGAAGAAGGGAAGCATAAGAGATTTCTCGAAGTGAGAACATTTTGTAGAGTCACAAGCGCATGTTACAAACGAGATGACAAAGTTAACCAAATCCTCATGCACGGATTTTGTTTTTAAAAGAAAAAGAAAAGGTTTACCTGTGAACTGTATTGAAAACGTGTTTCAAAGTTATTTAAAAACAAAAACAAATAATTTTTATTTTGTTTCAGGCCACGTTATTCACACTCCTATATACAATACAATAAAAACTCGCGAAATAACTACTATTCGTAGTAGGATTGAGTCACACATTTTTATAGCCCTCATCGGTAGATGAGGTATAATAAATTTGTTATTTTATCTGCAACAAATCGAAATACGTGCAAAATCATGCAGGGAATACACACATTTGCGCATCTTTGATCTATCTATGCGTCCGCCAATTGACGTTACTTTAGAAAAGGTAACGAACCAATTTGCAGGTTATTTTTTTCTCTTTATTTTTACTCTTTTCTTTCTCTTAGATATATAAAATTTGAGAAATTAGTCAAATCCGCTCACAAACACGTTCATCATTGTTCATCAAATCTTAGGTAATTTTACAACATGGAGAATTTCCTGATAGTTTTATAAGGAATATTTAAAAAAGTACTTAAAAAATGCTTCCAGTTAATATAGTTTTCATCAGTAACTCTTTGCAGAAGAATGTTGGGTATCCTCAATTCGTCGTAATGGGTTGTGTAATTTTTCTGCTTTGTTTGCTTTTGCAAGCACATGCAGGCAAAATATTTTGTGGTTAATGACAAGTATAAAATACACAATATATACGGGTATATATGTATGTGCATGTGCATATATATATATATATATATATATATATATAAATGTATGCAGTGTCTTTATGCGTTTATTTGTAAATACAAAGGTAAACATATTGTGTTTGTGTTAGTAAATGTTATGCCATACCATGCATGATGCTTATATAGGTTTATGATGGATTTAACCTTTTTCTTAGAGAGGTATGAAATATACATTTTTCCTTAACAGATTGCTGCAATGCTTTAATGAAAATTCTATTAAAAAAAAAAAAAAAAAAAAATATTATGAAAAAAAAATATTGAGATTAAAAGGAAAGAAAATTTTGTCATTTAATTCGCGTAAGTTTATTCAAGCGAATGGTTCATTTTTCCTTTTCCTTAATTTGACGACTTCCTAGTATGGCAAGCTTCATATCAATACCTTTAGTGATTAATGAGGTAAGTTTATCATTTTAAAAACATGAAGTTCTTCAGCAGGGTGCTTCCAAAGCAGATTATTTAACTTTCACGAATAGCCAGAAGTCTACCTACAATGTAACTAAATCAGACGAATAGGACGTTGCTGGACCAATATTAAATAAGTGTCTACTCTCAAAGAATCGGCGGAGGGCTAGTAGATGGAGTACGGCGAAACACAGAGCAAGAGTTATGTGTAGCAGGGTAATTCGTTAAGAAACTTCTTTACTTAGCTTCATTTTCTCTTAACCAATTTTCTCGACAGCTGCAGCAGATGTCCTGAACATACAAGTCTCTCAATTTATCTCAAAATTCTATGTTCGTATGAAGTTGACACAAGAGAACTGCAAGACCTCGTTAATACCGGTTGTCACACACGACAAACGCTCTCACCAATATTCTCTTGTAGTATTACCTTTACTTTTTGCATTTCATTTTTCTCTCATATTGACATAGGAATGATGTAAACATTTTGAACATTGCGAACGCTCGATTGTTTTCAGAAAGATATGTCTTTTCTCACTTAACGGAAAGACTGGAGCGTAAAGTGGTACTAGGCTGCCATGAATTGAATGATGAATGAATATATGAAAAACTGTAACATTTACTTTTCTTTCGATCACACTAACTATTACTGTTCCTACCTTAGCGTTAGTTGGCAGCATTTTTTTCCCGTCTTTTTCGAGTTTCGCATTTGAGCAAAAAACAAAAAAAGATGGCTAATGGGGACCGTGGGATATAATATCAGTCCGTCCGTTAAGAAAGTTTTCATCGTCCATCTGTCCTTATAAGGGTTTCGGTAGCACGCTGGTTGGATGGAAAGTGCAACCGCCTTACCGTTATTGCCGAGCTATCTAGCTTAACAATGACACGTATGTTTTTGAGCAATAACCTCCGATCGTCCAACCTTTTGACTACTTCAATATGATGTATTATTGCATTGCACAAAAGTGTCTGACTTTGATTGGATGTAAAAAAATATTACTTTCCGTTTCAAAGCTTATCGAAACATGCGCTCTCCTTTTTACTGCTTTGACAAGCTACTAAACCTGTGAAAGACCTTACGACATAACCTCTTAAAAATAATTACTGCACATAACCTCAAAAAAAAAAAAAAAAAACGAAACTGGCACAAGTTTTATTGCGATTTTTTTTGACTGAAGAAGCAATAGTAAAATTGCGAAAATTCCTTAATATATTTAAAATTTTTTTATTGAAAACGAAAATAATAGCATTCAAATAATTTCTAGTTAATTTAAAAAATAATACATTTTTTATAGAAACTTCGTGATTTACAGGTGTTTGTTTCACTGCAATCGCATTGCATCCAGTTGTTCGTGGACCTTGTTGTGAAGTCATACTTTTGCACTCATAACCTGCTGAAAAAGCAGAAAATAGTAGAAAGTTGTATTTGCTAATGTGAAAGAGAAATAAAATCTAGAAAATTATGTTAATGTGTCATAAACATTTAGAAAAAGTAAAAATAAAAGGAAAACTGAGCGAACACATTTACTGGATTTACTTTTCATATCAAGCATTTGGTAAATGACTAAAAACCTTATAAAAAAAAAAAAAAAACAACAATTTATATATTCATAGTCGCCATGTCGTAAACTAGATATGTACTTGCCTTAAAAAAGTTTATAACCTTCTTATGACGACTTAATAACGGTTTGGATATTTTTTTAAATTTCGTGGGTAGTGGAACTAATGTGCAATAATAACCTTTATATATGAAAGTATTTAAAAGTGGAAAGAAAAATAAAAGGAGAGTTTTTTTTCAAATTAATTTAATATTTCTCTTGCTTTAAGTTGAATGTTAGTGATGGCGCTCGCATCTCGCTAGCCTAACTTGAAAATAGCTCACAAAGGGTCGTCTTTCTTTGCTATATAATGCCACTAGTGACTTCTAATGAACGCTTCAAATGTTTTTTCTAGGTTTCATTTTCGGCAAATTCAAAATTAAAGCAAGCCTAATACAGTTTTATATACTTTATGTCTACGAGGCTCTTCCAAGATCTATTCAATCTGACAAAAAAAAACCCGTTTATCGCTCAATGTAACCTTCTTTTAATTTCATAGTTCCCTCAGTGACGTGCAGTAGCGTTGGTCTACTCCTAAACGTAAAAAAATTTGAGCTATCACCCGAAGATTTCACTTCTTCACTATTGGCAAATTTTTTACAGCAGTTCTGTTGTTTCGGGGTTTGGAAAAAGGAATACTCCGGAAAAGTCTAAAATTCGAAAATACTGGAGTGCTTGAGCAAGCCATTCAACGTTTAATTCTTCGATTTTGTCCACCGCCGCAACATACCTTGTGGTCTTCATTACAAAACGTGGTCGGAGGAATTAAAGATCTGGTCTTGTACAGCGATTCAAAAAAAATTTCCCTTCCGCCGATATTCGTAAAAACTTTTAACATATCAATCCTCCACATACGGTTAAAATGGAACTCGACTTCCCAGGTGTACGCAGGAATCTCTAGTGTTAAAAGGACTTCACTGATTACTACCAAGTTCAAAATATTATAATTTTACGCTTATTTTTATGCTTCTATGCTCGATACCTGTAACCCTATTCCAAGCAAGATCACAGAGATATTACAAGTAAGAGGCCAAGCATTTGGAATCAGCCGTTAAGCAACCTAATTAGAATCTTTCTTATTAAAGTATAATGAAACGAAAAAAAAAAAGTAGGAAGATATCTGAAAAATTTTTAAGTGATTGGAACTCTAGAATAGCAAATTTGATGCAAAGCCACAAACACTTACAATAAAAAGAAAACAAAACAACAATGTTTCTTTGATTAGTTAACGGTGACTATACCCCAAAAGACGCTTTATTTTGATCGTGAAAACATAGATTTTTAGGAATTTATTTTCTATCATAAGCCATCTTCCCGAGTTCATGTGTAGGACAAAGAATTAATACTTTTTTTAAGTGACTATGCCGATCTATAGAGAATTGTTAAGTAAAAGGCCTTCTCATTTTCTTTGAGTTCAGTTATTTTTGTAATTTCTCTCAGGCGAGCTTACATTCGTGACCAGAAGATTGCGTACTTGTACATTGCATACTTGTGAAAAAATTGTTTGTATTACATGTCGAGAAAAAGATGATTTTTACCAACTTTAAGCCACTAGCGTTGAGAAGATTGAAAGGTGGTCCGAAGAAAATTTTAGGGAAGCAATACGGCTTTCATCAAAACGCCTTGCGAAAGTTAATCAGTCGGCTCTCTCGTTATTCGTCCTTACGCACCTATATAAGTTAGAATTGTGCGAACGCAAGTATTGAGTTCGCGAGGTCAATAACTTCATTTGATATTTCGCTTCTTATTTTTATCTTCAAATTAGTAATAAGAGATAAGAAAACAAAAGAAGGTCTCCTTTAACCAGCATTAAAAAAGATGTCAATATCAACCTTGTATGCCATAGTCGCATCTGGCGCCTTAAGACTTTACGTGGAAACGCTTTTCCATCACTTGTATTTCTGACTGCTTATATATTTCTTTTGTGCTCGTTGTGCCCTTCAGAGTTCTAGTTTTCTTGCAAAACATCGTCATCACCTTTTTAAATAAAACCAGTAATTTTTTCTGATTTTTCTTTTTCCCCCGCCATAGGTTTGTTTAATTTAGAAATTCTTGCTTTTGCTCAGAAACTCGTTAATAATCAAGAGGACTTTATTTTTTAGTATGCTGCGTGTTTTCATTTTGTTCATTTCTATTTGTTTTTTTATTCATTTTGATTCATTGTTCTATTCTATGCATCAAGTAGTGTATGAAAATATGCATACGTGTATGCTGTGTTTCATGTGTGCGGGCAAACGGACAAATGAGATGAGTGCACCTGCTAGTACTTATAATGTATATGAAAATATGTAAATACAGCAAACGCATACAAACATAGATGCACATACGGACATTCAATACTAGTCCCGTACACGATACATTTATAAATCTTGTGAACGTACATTTTACAGCTACCGGTTTTGCTTGTCCAACCAGCTACAGTCAACAGGTGCTAACGTTATTGATACACGTTTCTAAACCAAGGTTTTTAAAAGGTGGCCTCAGCAAAATTTTTCTATCTCTTTCTATTTTGAAGAGAAGTAATTATGTACCTATACTTAATGTATTCTTGATAAAGAGGTCAAACGTTAAAAAATTATGAATAACAATTATTTAGTAACATTTAACGATATATCTTTTATATCTTATAGAAAAAAAAAAAAAAAAAAAAAAAAATAGAAAAACGTGATTTGCAATCGGTGTTCCTTAATGAAGAAATGTGACAAATCAATGGCATAGCTGTTGCATGTCCAGCAAATCTAATAAAAAATGTGTTTTACTAATTTTAAGTGCATTTAGTGCGACTCTGTCTTCTTAATCATGTTAAGTTTAAATTGCCTGATAACCTTTTGATCTCCTCATAAAATGCTTCCACACTTCAGGTCTAGATGGTATATAAACTCAAAAATTCACTTTTTTTATAACGAATAAAAATCGCCTTCTAGTGAAGGAACACTACTTATTACTATGATTCACCCGAAAATTTCAGTTTCATTTTTCATCAATTCATGGAACCATGCCATAGAAACCATGCATTTCCATAAAAGTTTTTCTAAACTTCTTTTGTTTAATGCAATCTGCCTGCAGCAGCGTGATGTGCCTGTAGAAACTAGAGGAAAATAGCTTATGAAGTATATCTCTGTGGATTAAACCAGTCGTCAGACACCGATGTATTATGCGACGCCGTATGTGAGTCAATAGAATGTTATATTCCTACAAAAAGCTTACTTTTTATGCGTTTCGAAAAATAGAACGCTTTACAAAAATCGATTGTATTCAGCCGAGGTCCTCTCGGCGCATATTCTAGCCTACGCTAATAAGGATGCATGATAAGGCAAACTAGTTGAATAAATTTGTTGGATTGGGCTATACATTAACTGGGATGTGCAAATTAGCTTAGTTTGAGCATGAAAACTATTACTTAGACTGTGCAAACTAGATTAGTTAGCCTATAGGGAATAGGTTAGTTAGAATCTGAAAACTCGATGAGTTAGTCTGTGCCGGCTATACCACATAGCGTATGCGAACTAGGTTAGCTTAAATATGAAAACTTAATTAATTAATTAGTCTATGCAAACCAGACGGCTTAATTTATATTAATTAATTAAACTATGGATTAATTAGGCTGTGCAAACTAGCCTTGGCTGGACATGAAAACTAAATTAACTAGCCTACGCGAATTAAATTAGTTAGCTTATGTGGAATAAATTAGTTAGAATCTACAAATTGAATAAGTTAGTCTGTGCGAACTAGATTAGTTAGGCTAAGCAACCTTGGTTAGCATAAATATGATAACTAGATTAGTTAATCTATGCGGAATAGATTGGCTTGAGTAAGCATATTAAAAAGGTTGGACAATACAAACTGGTTTAATGCGTTAGACAAACTAAAATAACTGACCTATGCAAACTAAATTAGTTATGGCAAACGAACTAGTCTGTATATGAAAATTAGTAAAGCCGTTAATGCCAAGACGGCGCAAGTGATAACTACAAGATGTGAAAATGTATAATTAAGTCCTGTGTGGGAACAAAAAAAAAAAAAACGAAATGAGTTTCCGATCAACCTAATGCATTAGTTACACAGATACATTGCGTGTATTAGTTTACGATGAACTGAATGAGTTAACTTAATCGGTTATGCTTTATATAGTCAATATTATTATATAGTTGAAAGAGATTAGTTAGTCTATGCGAATTATATCCATTAGCCTATAAAAGTTCGATGGATTTCACTGTGAAGATTATATCAGTTAGTTGATTAAGGTAATTGGTTAGGGTAGGTATAGAAAATTAGTTACGCTATTCAAATTTTTGTTTAGTTGGCTTTAATACGTTATATATTCGACCTGCACTATGTGTAGCTATGTGTGCATATATATATATATGCGCGTGTTCGAATCATATGCTCCGGTACTTCAGCTTTTGTATAATTTATTCTTCTTTTCCTATAATTCATCAGATAGCTAGCATTTCGCTAACTAAAAATTACATCCTTTTTCTGCTGTTTTCGCAAGTAGTTAATATGTTAACGCAAGGCTATTAGGATAGTTAACTTTCAATCAAAATTAATGTTAATAACCTGTTTTAACCTTACGTAACTGAAATGTGCGTTCAACTTGATAACATTTCATTTATTTTTATTAAACAATATTTGGTCGAATAAATTTTAAGATTTTTTTTTTTTGAAAAATTATTTATTGAGAGCATGCGAATAATTTGCATGTAAGGCTTTTCATTTTACTCTATCGAAGAAGTGTATGCTTCGTGTTTGGCACGCATTTCATTATGCGAGTGTGTGAGTGTGCGTAAGTGAGTGTATGCACGCGTATTTATGCTTACATATGCTCGCTAATGAAAACATTGCATAAAAGATCATTAATAGTTTTCAACATATATTTTTCATTATTGTGTGTGTCGCAGTTAGAAGCATTGTAATTGTAGTTGTAGTTAAAAAAAATTTATATTTTACATTTATTTATTTTCACAATTTTTTTTGCTTGTTTTTGTGTTTTTTTTATTTTTTTTTTTATTAAGCATATCTAACGAGATAAATAGGAAAAAAACTGTTTTTCATTTGGCTATTGAAACAGGTTTTTGAAATAAGTATCGGAATGTTGAGATTACTAAACTCATACGATATCATAGATATTAGTTTGTTTTTTTATCTATAAAAATATTCTCACACACCATAGTTACAATACTAGTAATTCGTGTTCGTATGTTAGGGGAATGTTATGAATTTGTGATTTGGCATAATTTGCTGATGTGTGTGTGTGTGTTTGCAAGCGTTCACATTTAAAATTGTTTAATGATAGGTTTGCGCATTAAAGAAACTGTTACTTGCCAGAGAAGTGTACCAGATTTTATTGCTTGTTCACTAGCATTAAGGAAAAAGTAATTTATAGTGAAATTTTTTTTTTTCTTTTGTGAAGCAATTGTTGTGTGTTTTTCTACGAAATAATTGAAATTTTTGTTATCAAATCGGGAGTTGAACGAGGCCCTCCCCATTTAGCTATAAACTTAGGAAATCGGTCGTCTGTTATACGATCGGGAAATAAACAAAATTATTAGCATAGCCAATTAAGAAATCTCTCCCAGTCCGCATTTCCCTTTGCATAGCTAGCATAGCGTAGCACATTTTAGATTTCAAAAGTGAGATAAGTGCTTTTAGCTTTTCTTTTTTTCGCGTATTACTGGAGGAGGTATCCCTATTTTATTATCGTTCGTTATTATTTATACTGGATATAATTCAGATCATAGTTTAGTTTAACCAAGCTTCAAATAGGAAGGAAACTTTAGTAACATAATATTTAAAATCGCATTTGCAAAAATAAAATAGTTAAGAAAAAATGGTGTTTTTTAATTCAATAGATAAATTTTATTTATTTTTTTTTTAAATGATCAATTACTGTGGAAAGAGAAAGGAAGTCGGAAATAGGGAGATGATGGCCGGTTGCGATATGGTGATGGCCAGAAAGAAGTGTGGAAAGAAATATAGTTAGGTGGAGACTGCTGTCTTGTCAGTGTGTGTGTGGGTAAGCACCGACTAAACAGCCATTCTAGCTAAGTCTGCCCCTTGCAATTTGAACAAGAGGACATCGAGTCGATAGTACCTATACGACAGCCCATTACGGGCAACTCATCCTGTGTGTGCATAATGTTTCCTATATATGGATATATGATCCCTATATGTTTATAAACACCATAATGGTCAGGGAAAAGAAGTAAGAAAAGTGGAATAAGGTGGAAAAATGGAAGAGTTGTGAGTTTGGACCACATGCCAAACGTAGTTAAAGTATGATCTACCGCTCGGGGAAATGATTGTCACCCTTCTTATCTACTAGGATATGCGGCAAGCACAGTTTATGAAATAAAAGTAACGATTACAACTTTTAAAATCGTGTAGCAATCATTTAATATTAATATTGCATGCGTTTACCGCTTTCAACAATGATTATAACTTGAGTAGTCTTGCAAGTATATTTATATTCCTTCTATTATGAATCGATTTAAACATGCCCGTCTGTCTATTCGTCTGTCCGTCTATGTAATGTCTCTCGAAAATATTCCCCTGACCGCAAAAATTAAGCTATGTACTGAAAACGTAGCAGAAACATTAGATGCTCGTGCAGGCATGCACGTTGATAATGAAAAGTGGGCAAATCAGTCAAAGGACACGCCTACACTACCACGTGAACTGAAATAATTTCTAAAGAGATGAAATATTGTATTTTATTCGTTATTCATGCAAAAGCGCATATGTGTACCACAAAATTTAAACGTATATTTCACGCTTAATGCTCTAGTGCCTTGACCATGGGCTATCCAATATTATAGTGTATCAAAATTTAATTTTTTTTTTCAGTTCTCTTGTAACGAGTAAAAGCAAACTTTAAAGACCCCATAAATTGTATGAATTCTTCGCCATTTTCAAATTCGTAATGCATCTAAGCGCGTCTGTCTGTCCAACTGTGTAGGGTCTGTAGTAAACATTTTCCCATTTGAAAAAATGAAGATATCGCCCATAAACTTGAAAATGTTTGAAACTTTTGAAAGAACATACCGACAGGGTTTCCACGTGGCCGTAAGAAAAACTGTGAATACCTATGCTCTCCGTGTATTTTGCTTCTTATTCGTCAAGTAAAACGCATATATCATATAAATATCGATTTTTATACTGGAAAAGGATAAAATCAGTCGCGCCTACTCGACCTTTTAGGAGAAGGGAATTTAGTACTTTTCCTTTCTTTTAGAATAACGGTGATGGTTATTAGAGATTTGGTGGCAACCGAATGTAATTTTCTAAGTTGTTTTATTTAAATATTTTTAATAAATACAATGACTATGTAAATATGTTTGTAGAGAAATAAATTGCATGTGGAAGCGTGGGAATATATCGCTCTCTCTCTCTCTCTCAGTCTCTGTTTTTCACACAGGCACACACACGAACGCACATGCTTTAACTCTCCCTCTCTCTCTCGGGTATACGTATATATCTTGATTCTTAATACAGAAAATCCTAAAAAGGGACGCTTTGAGGCAAGATACCTATTTCGGCAAATTTCATTCTTAACTTATACTTTAAATGGCATTCAAACTTGTTAAGGAAAAAAAACTTGTAAAATTTTCACGAATTTCTCCGTCTTCTTTCAACACCGATGTTCTTACGCATATTGCATTGTGCTTAAAAAAGAAGTTGTCAAAGAGAATCTTACTGCAGATAGTGTATCGCTTATTTAAATTTGAAAATACAAATATTTGGTTTGTGTCATGGCCAGTTATAGTTTCCATTTTGTCGCATTTCAATGAACGTTTTATAATATAAAATATTTCTTTTCATTTTTGTTGGCGAAGAAAAATTAAAATTGCAGAACTATGTCAGTTTTCATTTCAATTCGTTAAGTCTTTAATTGTTTTTTGGCTAAGAAACATTAACTGACCTATTGTTTATGGTTACAATTGTTGTCTTTCTTACAATAACGCCCCAAATGGCAATGACTTTAATCTTAATTCGTTTCTTTCTTATTTTCAATTTTATATTTGTGCTACATGACAAATAAAGCCTTCTACAATGTTTTCTATACCGTTTGTAACAAAATGTTACGTATATGATATATGTATACATACATATACGTTTAAACAAGCGTTTGCTGTAGAAGTCTACTTTTCAAACTTCTGATAGAATATTGAACTTACCCTTTCAGTGCATTTTTGTGCGTTATCTTTGCAAAGGCGGTGACTGTACTTTCCAAGAACGTCCGTTATCTTTAAGACTTTCCCACTAATTGGAAAAACTAATGTTTTAAAAATCATTTTGATAATTACCGTTATTTCTACGCTAGGTTGTACGAATATCAAGCATACACACTGTTTTGGTAGTTGAACAAAAATTATCTATCCTCTAAAGATTCAATATATCCCAAGCCGCGGACGATTTTTTTCTAGCATTTAGACATTTTTGTATTCTTCTTTCTTTAGGTAGCGTAAGCTCGTTCCAGACATTAATATAATGTTCCGCTAAAAATGAGGATTGAGAATTGAAGTAAAAAAAATTCGGTTAGATGGAAACCCTATTTCAACCTGCTTTCAATATAGATATTCTTCTACATGGTAACAAGATTTAATGTTTTGTTCTTTATGAGTCCAACGACAATAAGTTCTTCAATATAGAAAGTCAAGTATTTTAAATTTGTTTTCCTCCCGTAAAGGGCTTTTTCAAAAAAATCGCTTTTATAAATTTTTATCTTACATTATTTTATAAAATTCCTAATTTTTGCCTTTAGACTATAATAAGCGATGCATAATAAATGGTGTATAGGGTATTTAATAGTCCATTTTACCAAATTATAACGTTATAATTTGTTTTATTTTGATATCTCGCTATACATTTTACCTAAAGATAAGATACATTCATTTTAAGGTATCGCTTGTAACACAAAGGAAAACGTATTAGTATTGAAACATATTCTTCTAATAGTATTAGGTCTTAGGTATTAGGAAAGCTTCAACAAGTCTGCGCACATTTGCCTCTCTTTTTTTTCACCACTGAATGTTGAGTTAGCAAACTAAAACGAAGATAGTTCATCTTAATATTAAGTGAGATGCCCATGGCTACGCATAAAGTTGGTTTACGTCAATGTGTATTGTATGAACCGTACCAAGGAAGAAACGCTACAGAAGCGTGTAGAAAGTTATTGAAATTGTTTGGTAAAGGTACAGTTTCTGATAGAAAAGCCAGAAGATGGTTCGAAAAAGTTAAAATATCTGAGTTCGATCTCTCTGATACACCGCGCTCCGGCCGTGTCAGAGGAACATTCTTTTTGGGGACAACATTAGAGATTGTGGAAAGACTGGAGGACGAATAGCACTTTCCAGCAGACCTATTACACTTATCCTTGGTAAGGGTAAGATCGTGTCGATTTCCATATGCTCATTTCTCCAAATGGTTTTGGTGTTTTATTACATGCGGTCCCATTGTAAGCAGTATTAAGAAAAAAATTTTCCAGACAACCGATTGTTACCGAAACTATTAATAAACTTTTAATAATATTTACAATAAAGGTGCCCTACTGATGCCTTGGCGTAGCTTAATTGCAAAAAAGGGAATTGAGATGTTTGTCTCTCTACATGAAATGAAGCGTGCCTAAGATTCGCTTTGAGTGCAATTTTATTACTTATTTCATACTCGATTTGTGCGGCATTGCTATTGTGCTGGCCTTAATTGTTTATAAAATTTTGTGTTTTTGGCATGTTGGCAAATGCCAACATTTCAAACAGACAAGGAAAGAAAAAAAAAATACTAAAAACTCTACACATAATACAGCGAATCTTATGCACCCGTGAGGAATATTTTAAACTTCAATAGATGTGTTTGTCATGCAAATGTTTTACTGCCATTTCTGAAAGTAAAGAAGTGTGCCAAGCTTTAACTTTTTATTACAAGTTAAAAATTTGAAATTTAATCGGACAGACGTAAAGAAGTAAAAGGCAGTCAAACTGAATCTGTTCAGAATCTCAAAGTTAACAAAAATGTTATTGTAAAAGATGGATTACCTGCTGTTGTTTATTATTTATTTACTTATTTATTTTTTTTAGTTACATACGAAGCTACGATTAGTCGTTCTCATTTAGGAGACAAAGCTTTCTTAGGAATTCTGTCTTTTCGTTTGCAATTTCTTTTTTAGAAGTTCTCCTGTTCTTTCGAATACTCAAAAAAGATCCCTAAACAGGTCTAAGAGGAGGCGAATTACTTATGTGGTTCAAAAATTTGATTTTAAATTGAAATTAAACGATCATCACTGCAAGCCCCAAATTTTTCAAACTACCTGCACCTCAACGTGTCTCACTTCGAATTTGTTTGTTTTACTTTTTCAAATCTTGCGAACGATTTTCACAGCTTTTTGGAAAAATAGAAATTTTTTATTAATATCGATACTATTCCTTTTTATACCCTACACCACTTGTGGCACAAGTTGCATATTTGGCTTCCGCGGATGCATGCAACGCTCAGAATGACTTGAGATAAACCCGCATTTTATTATATCAATCGATTCAGAATCATTTTCTCTTAGCCAGTCTGTGCGTCCATCTGTCCCGTTTTCTTCTGTTCCAAGTACAGGTCCCAATTTTTGAGATAATTTGATAAAGTTTGGTGCACTATTGTAGCGCTATTGACAATGGTTCGGATCGGACCACTTTTTCGACCACTTTTTATGTAACACCTTATTTTAAAAAGTAACATGAATAACTTGTAGGCCATTTACCGTAAGGTACCGTGCCCCATTTTACAAAAGAAGGTTGTTATGAAGTAAAATATAAAGTTAATTGGCTACTAATTGAAGTACGTTCAAGGCGCGTCTGCAGATTAAAAAAATTTTCTTTTTTTTGTACTGTGATTTATTTTTAAAAAGTTACTTAAAATTCCCAATAAATCTTTACGCGTGTACGAATTAATTCCTTCAATGCATTGAAAAAATGATTCATAATTTCGTACTCGTTGGGCAGAGAGGGAAAGAGAGAGAGAGAGAGAGAGAGAAAGGGAGAAAGAGAGATAGAGAGGGAGAGAAAGCGAGAGAGAGAGAGAGAAAGCGAGAGAGAGAGAGAGAGAGAGAGAGAGAGAGAGCGAGAGAGCATTCTCAGTTAAATAACGCTGAACCTTTGCCTATATTTCCACGTCTGGGAGAAAAATTAATTTTTAAAAGAATAAGAACAAGAAGAAGAATGAAATTCTTAAACTTAATAAATACATTTCTCGGACCGGACAAGGGAATATGAAAAAACTCTTCGTCATGTCAATTTCTTTACATTCGATAGGGTAATGCCAGTGTTCTTGTGCAGCATCGCACTGGAAAGTCTAAAATTTCGACGATGTCTCTCAACAAAATATGATCAATATGTATACCTTAACCTGAGACTCGTTTTTCTAGTTTCATTTTTGCGTATTTGAGATTTCTAATAAATAAAGGCCGACATACAGACGAACAGCCCAACAATTATATTTTAATGTTTTCGGGATCTAAAATCTATCCCGAATATGTACCTATAATAAATGGAGACACGACCGCCCATCACTTCCGGTTGTACCCTTGAATTCGTCATATAAGAATCACATTTACTACGCGATCGTCCATAAAAATATAAATGACAAATTGCAAAACAAAAGGCGTAAAGGGTTAAGATCGCTAAGAAATAAAGTATTATTTTTAAATTTACGTAAAAAGAAAATATTACTAATTTACAATGTCTTTTATACGAAAGTAGTGATGGGTATAAAAGATTCGATACCGATTGAATTTAATTCTCTTAGCTGTTTTTTTGTACAATCGTAATTATAGTTTCAATAACAAATTCCAAGTAATATTGGGACAATAATCGAATTCTCGGAAAAAAAGGACTGTATGTTTTATTCAAAGGTGCATAACCATAACCACGGGCTATTAGTATTTTTGGTAAAGTGTGTTGCTATTCAACCATCTTTGACAGAACATTTTGCAGTTGTTCTCTTGAACGTCGAAATCAAGATATTTTCTAAGGCCCCATGATATCGCTATCATTTCGAATGGATGGTAAATTTAGAACCGCTGACTTCCACTTGAGAGACTTATGATTACGTTAACAAAGCAAAGGAAAAGTTTATTTACCTGTGCTTCTAAAGCAACCATCGATAACAAAAAACTTCCATTTTCATCTTACGCTAAATAATAATTCTGGGTCGTCGATATTTGAAAATTTTATTACAAGCGAGTTTTAGTCTTTTTCTCTAAGGCTTTTGGGAAATTTTTCCCCGTTAATGTTTTTTTCTTTGGAGGTATTTAGTTCTCTTCCATAACGGATCGGATGAAAAGCTTCGTCAAAGAGACGATCATTTATAAGAAAAGCCCAAGTGGATCTTTGGTAAATACTTTAATGTTGAAGTCTCCACTTCGGATTAAAGCAAAAAGATTGGCACCTTTAAGAAAAGTATTACGTTTTCGTGTTGTAAGCATATAACCATTTTCGTAATTTGTGTTCGGATGTGAATTTAGAAGTAAAGTTGACCTCGTTCGCATATCCATCACGTGGGTTTTGCGGTGCTTTCGTAAAATAATATTTCTTCGATGCATTTTTAACGACAGTTTTTTTATTAAGCGTAGCATTTCTCGCATATGTCGTAAAGTAGGTCGATTCTTTAGACTTGATTTGATCTTCTTCTTATCGTGCTAAAGTAAAAAAATCAAAAGAGAAACAAAACAAACGAACTAAGTCTCTTTAGATATATATATCCGGATCAGTTGTGTATATGTAATCTTTGAAGTTCGCTTTAATGCATTATGATATTTTGACAAATTTAGCACATTCCCTTTGTTGTTGCTGTGTTGTAATTATGTAAATGTCATTTAATTTATCTTGAAATTTTACTTTTAAGTTGTCATTGTCAGCTCAGCAATTTTTTGCACATAAAAAATGTGAGTTGACACATTATTTGAAAATTTTTTTTGTTTTACGAAAAAGTAGAGGACTGTGGAGATTTAAACTGTCACGAAACATTTGAAAAAGCAGTCTGCGAAACTAGGGTGCATATGTTCGCTGTACCGGTAAAGTTTGCTTAAACGCGTCAAAGATATTTTCGCGAAATAAAAAAATGGAAACATTCTCAGGATATTAAACCATTCAACCTGCACGGCCAGTCCGCGGCTTTATACACCTTTCTCGCCATAACGACCGTAGTAATAAAATATTAGATGTTAGTGGGAATTATTTAATAAACTTTGGGCGCTGAGTAGTTGCACTTTAGAATAAGTGTATATTACTAACGTAAAATTTTCCTTCGCCAAATTTATTCACGTGTCCATCGTTATGTTGTCAACTTTAAGAAATTCATGTTAGCATAAGCGTTCTAGTGAGAATAACCCTCAGTATTGTAAAAAATAAAATAATGTCAAGTAAGTCAAAACAATTTTGCCGATTCTACGCAAGAAACTAAACAATTGTTTTTTTTTTTTTTTTTAATTAATATGGACTAATTAGTCAGGGTATGTCTACTATCTGAGTAAGATGGTGACGGTCACAAAGAAGTGACAGAGTACGAGATAGGGAAGAAAGTGATTGCCGCAGCTTAGTTAGTGTGCGTCCAATCGATAAGTGTTAGGCCTTTATCGACTTACCACTCGCGAAAGTAACATCTATCGCTCTTGCGACTTGAACCCATCAACTTCTGCTCGCTACTCACGATTTCTACCTAGTAGGCTGCTTATGAGCTTATGTCGCTTGTGAAAAGGCTTTATTGCATAAATCTTGGACCACAACGATAAAGATAACGTTTTTTACCATTCACAGCGATAAGGCGCAATTTTATGCGGTTTTATAAGCAGCATAGTCACATTTGATTATAGCCGCAACGCTAGTTTTGGAGTCAACGTTTGTTGCTCAATTAATAACCGGCTGCGTTTGTTTTTAGCGAAAGAGTCAATGCAAACTCAAGTGAAATTACGTTGAAAAAATAAAGTCCAGTGTGGTGCGTCCTTAACATAAAAATTCATTACGCGGAATATGCTGTTGTTGTCAACAGCCGCTACCAAGACCTATAGCTTTAGGCAAATGCTCTCGTTATTATTATTTTTTTATACCCATCACCGAAGGATGAGGGGCATATTCATTTTATCTAAACGTTGGCAACGACTAGAAGGCAACATCAGATTTCCAGCAAAATGTGCACACTTTTGATTAGCAACAAATTCTGAGTCGATTAAAGTATGTCCGCCTGTCTGTCTGTGTAATATCTGTTGCAAACATTCTGCTGACCGCTAAAAATTTAAATTTGGTTTCAAATTTTGCAGAAGCACCACATAAACCGGAAACACCTTTAATAAATTGGTTTTTGCACATACTAATGCTAGTACACTATAGCGGATAAGTACACAAACATTTGAACTCACTTTCTATGGGCCTAGCTGTAGCACCATTTCGAAAGCACCTAAATATGTCCGTCAGTTCGTCTGTCTGTCTGCGTAACTGTGTACTATTTGTGGTGAACAATCTCCTGCTAGCGAAAAAGGAGATGACGCTTCGGAACTTGCAAAAGAATATGAAAGCGACCCAAACCTTTCCAAAAACACGCCTACACAACCGACACGTCTACGCGACAAAAACCTTTATTTTGAAAACAGGAAAGCTCAGCCTCGCCCACTGCGTACTTTAGGGCATGAGAGTACAGTTCTTTAACTTCGTTTGTCTTTTTTAGATTAACGATCATGGGTGTAAAAGATTCGGTCATGACCAAATACAATTTTCTTACTTGTTTCTTTTTTTTTGGTTGGTCTTGTTCTCTATTTTGTCCTTTTTTTTTTAAATAGATTACATATAAAATATTTTTCATAATTTTAAGCCAAAACGTGAAGAATATAACAAAAAAAAAAAAAATAACAAAAACAAATTTTTCCATGATTTGCATATATTTCCCATAATCCGCCCACGTACAGTTCATTTTGTTTATTTCCATTTTTATGCTGTTTGTAAAACAACGATAAATTTTTACGAAATTATGTAAATTTTCGCGAATTTTTTTTTTCATTTGTTTCGTTGTGTTGTTGAGTCAGTTTGCGTGCTTTTTTTTTATTTTAATTTTTTATTTTTATTTTTTTCCTTTCAATGCTATAGTGGAATTTTTGCGTATTGTTGTCTTTTCGATTTCCATTCGCATTGCACTGCTATGGTATGTCGACGGTCTGTTGTCTCTCCATCTCTCAAACACTCTTTTATGCATGAGTTTAGTTACTGAAAAAGGTGTTAATTACAAAAAAATGTTGTTAGAGCTCATAACAATTTTGACTTATTTTTGTCCATTTTATATATTTTCATCATTATTTTAATTACTGGACATTTTTTTGTTTTTTCTTTTGCAGTCATAGTGCAGTTTATGTGCATGTATATGTGAATGTAGATACGTATAAATCATGAAAATGTTATTTTAACAATAACATAAGCATGACTCGTTAATTAAGATAAAATATATTTATAATGAAAGCGTAAATGGATTTTTTATTTGCTTTTTTCCCTTTTTTCGGTATAAGCGAACACTTTGTTTTATTTGCATATTTTACTCTTAAAGATACGGTATTATATGTATTTTTAAGAATAATGGACATATATTATTATTGTTATAATAAATTGTAGGATTAAAGTCTTACAGCACTACGGTCTAAGGCTGTCGGCTTGATTGAAAACTCTATCGCTATTGAGATTTGAACCCACAACTATTTAGTTATTAGTCGAGATTTTTGACTACTCGGCCACTCAGACGTATAAAACCCAAAAAGTTTGCATTAAAAAATTGGGAAAATATTTGAAAAAGTTTTTAAGACAAGGAAGAATGAAAGTAGTACCCGGTATAACTATTTGGAGAGCCGCGGGATATACGGCCAGGGCCGTTTGCAGACGGCAAGTACTGGAAAGATGAACAAGAGATTCGATGGATATGGATATGCATGCTTAAGCATAAGCAGGGAATGAGAAAAGTAATGGTGAGCAGGTGCACAAATAAGCTCCCGAACGGAGAAGCGGTTGATTGGTTTAAAAGTTCTGTGTTTATATCTACTAATGTGCAAGATTTTTTCGCAAAAAATTGAAGTCATGTGGTCAAGCAAGTGACTAATGCTGCTTTGCTTGTCTTTAGTTGGTTTTCAAAGTGAAGCTGCTCCGTCAACAGGAACTGAAGAAGGAATTTCATGAAGGCGTCACTGAGCTTAAGAAAAGTGTGTGGACGTCTGGGTTGAGTGCCGTCGTAGCGACGCACCTATGAGTTGACCAAATAAATGAATTTGAATGAGTAGATTAGTTCTTAACATAAAAAATTATTAAATTATAGTAAATATCGCACAAACCCTACGTTAGAAAGTTTTTCAATAAGCCACTAAGCCTGATTTATGACAAAACTTTCCAAACTTCTAAATACCACCATCAAATCAATGAAATGTTTGCATACCTTTGAACTTGTAGATCAACAGGTTTATATTCAGCTGACTTTGCATAACTTTCTGGACGTTTCTTTAGTTTATTCGCTTAAAGTTTATTTCTTTACACTCTTCAACTCTTTGAGTGCTCTCTTAGGTATCAGCTCTTGAGCAAGGTATCGAATCAATGAGCTTTTCTCATAGCAACAAGCTTCTAGCCTTCAATCTCTGGGGCTTGTCTGTTCGAAATGTTTTTGTCCAAACTTTCTCCTCTTAAGGATCTGAAGTCATGTTCAGGAATAAAGTATTGAGTTCAAGTTGATGAACTATTGGCTTTCTAAATCAGCATCTGTATATTAGTTGATCTTTCGCAGCAGCGCAGCGCTTCGCTTCAACCTCCTGATACTAATTCAATCATTATTAAATTCTGAAGTCGATCAAATTCAATTAACTATGCTCACAGGTGCGGCTTTCTAGCACCAATATCTTTAGCAGATCTTACGCTAAATAACAATCGTGTCATAAGGCCATCCATGTAGTATTTGTAAAATAGTTAGTTTCGGTAACCATTGTACAGAAAGTTAGAATTCAAAAGTAACGGTGCATTCTAATACCGCTTAGCAAGCTATAAATCGCAACTCTCTCTTGCAACTTTGCAGCGCAGACTATCCGACTTACCGACTATCTTTTATATCTCTATCATATCCAATACCTACTAGAAGTTTACAACCCAAAGACAGGGAGAGACTTTAAGGCGCCTTAGTGCGTTTGCACTGGAAGGTAACGGCCCTCAGCAGTTTATAAATCAGAGGCGGTTGTGAACTCTTTTACCCTTTAGCGCATTGGTGTTTTAATACTACACCACTGTTACGAACTGAAATTGCGTGTTTCGTCAACTTTGAAGCTCGGGTTTGTCGCTTAAGACCTTTTAAAATCTATTGTTATTAAAATGGTCGTTAAATCATTTGTTTCGTTTCGTATATGTAATACTTGAGTAGAATATGCCGAGCGTGAAAGACGGCTCAAGTCCTCAGTGCTTTGATTTCCTGCGCGTAAAAATCTATACACACTTTAGTTGTCTAAAGGGAGAGATCGTTTTGTTTCGAAAATCTTATGAAAATAATTCATAAAAGGTTATTATGAAAAAATTCCTAAGGAAAAATAGAAAAAAAGAAGAAAATTCAATTGTTTACCTTTTTCTAAAGGACGCTTCAGCGTTTTTCTCTTTTTTACATAGTCATTTGCAATACATTCCGCGTACACATGGGAGGTCAATGTAAAAGAAGAGTTTAAGGACCCCATGGAAAATTTAGCTGGCTTGTTAAATTTAATTGGAAATCTTTAAATTGACCGGCATGCTGAGCGCGTAATTGTATAAATTTTCGTGCGTTTGTTTTGATATTAATAATTAACGGACCCTGCGCGCTGTTTGCGCTGTAACGAGAAACATTGCAAAAAAATCCGCACAAATTCTTTCATAGCTGCTGTGTGTTTAATTATTCTCAATTTTCGAATGTAAATGTATATGTTTGCATTTTTTTTTTTTTTTTTTTTTGCATTTTATGTTTGCATTCATGCAATATGAAGATATCGTATTTCTATGTGCATTTCTAGTCAGTCATTTAAAACTTGTGCCTTTTTTTTCTTTTGCTGTGCGCTTTCCTCCTTTTCCCTATTTGTTCAATTTGTGCGCATTAGGGCATATATAGCCGAAGCATATGTTAAATATATGTGTGTATGTATATGAAGTATGTATGATGAGTGTGTATGCGCGTCTAAGCGCTAGTGTTTGCGTATTGTATTCTATTACTATTACTTTTAATATTTTTATATTTTATATTCACATCTCTTTTTGCAGTTGTTGGGTCTTTTCAGTTTTTCGCTTAGTTGTTGTTATTCCAGTGTGACTTCACTGCACATGAGCGCCTTGATGTTGGAATAATAATTTTGTTTTTATTTTATTTTATTTTATTTTATTTTTTTTTTTGTTTTGTTTTGTTTTGTTTCTTTGTAATTTGGATTCAACATAAGAACAATAGTTCAGCTTTATTCTTATTCTTTTCTATTTCTTCATTTTATGCTAGCAGGTCTTCCTGTTTATTTGAGCTTCTGTTTCTATAGGCAAACACACACTTCCTTTTGTCTTCTCACAGAGCTTACGGAGACATTGTGCTACGAAATGAGCACATACCATATCTACATATATGCATATATATGCTCGCTATGAAAGACTTTTAAGTCATTCTACGATATAAGATTTAGTTTTTTTTTTTTTTAAATATATGCATTTTTTAAATTTTTTCCAACAATTGATTATTCTGCAAGAGTTTTGATTACAAACATTCGACTGCGAATATGTCATGTGAGCTAATTTTATTGGTATGCGTTTTATATATAAAATATTATATATATATGCATATTGTATATAACACGTCATCTAATAAATGATGTAATAAATTCGCGGAATTAAGTGAACGACGCTTGGCCGTAGGAGCTAAAGGCTGATGCTAATGGAGAAAAGGTAGAAAAGTGCAAAATCCCCATCATACGATGTCAATAACCCGACCAATCATTGCGCATAGCTAGTGACAAGTCGGCGATTTATTGAAAACGAGCTCCTTTGTGAAGCTTTCTTCACCAAAGTGTCATATAGCTTCTAAAGACGTCGCATTTTTGGTGCACTATTAGCTGGGCTTAGTATGTCGTTTTTGCCCGACGGTAGTCAATCTGCTTTTTTCTACTTTTCCAATCTGTTTATAATAGAGTTCACGAGGGGATCAAAACAAATCGTTGCGTCATATCTTATCAAATTAATTTGAAACTACTATGAATAGTAGGTTAAACATACATCGCACAGACAGGGAGACATACTTGCGTGAACCGAGAAAAAAATTTATAATCGTTGCGCATAATATCAGAGTTACGACTAATTCATATCGTTCTTGATGCGGCATTCGTCCTCGAAATCGGGAGACACTTAATTACGACTGTCGTATAGTGTACAAAAAGGCGGAAGAGGATCGGGATAGATGCTGACGGGTGATTAAATAAAAATAAGTACAAAAATTTGTTGTGATAGATGACTAACTAAGGCGAAGCAATATGCTTTTAAGTAAGCATGATTTCGGAGCATATGTATTTTTTTATCTTTTAGTGCGTTTTAGTCGACACTCTAAGCAGGCAATGACTTCAAGTGCTTTTAAATTTCTATTCTAAGATATCAGTTTGCCGCTCTTGTGCTAAGCACTTTAAAATCTCCGATGCATATCATATATAATTGTAGTAATAGAAATCGTCTCGGAAGTGTAGGCATTTCACTGAGAATGCGAAAGTCAGCAAAAGAAGAACAAGTATATATTAAGCATTACTGCATATAGTTATTATATATATTATATATATGTATTATTATTAAACTGCATGGGTCTGCGACTATTTTTCTTCAAAATTCACGTTTCATGTAATCAGCGAATCAATTTCGATTAGCCATTTTCTTATTTAGCTATGCGGGTGCCCAGATCCCATCTTCATCTTGATCTGCCTTACTATAAGCGATTTGTGTCTTTTTTTGTTTTTGTATTTCAAGCCAAGCAACCAAGCACATTCTACATATCTACAATGTAAAATCTGGATTTTTTTGAAGACAACAAAGGGCTGCCAGAGAAGTCGGTCCCATTTTGGGAATTTTTAAATTGAACATTTCTTTATAATTCGTTTGATCAGCTTTCATTAGCTTCATTATCTTAGTAACTTTTACATTTATGTGAAAAAAATTATTTGTTTGCCTTTTGCCCGGTTGTTGTTTCAACACAGTTCAACTTTAATTATTCAATTGTTTCGCATATATGTATTTGTAAATGTACGTATATTTTGATTAATCGCTCTTTAATATATTTTAATTCTTTGTTTTTTTTTTATCGCTTTCTAAATAGCAAGCCAGACTTATATATTTAACTTACATTCTTTGTATTCGTACATGGGCGTACGGTGCAGTGAGCGAAGGACAGACTTAATAACTAAATGGTAATTTAATGATTGTTTACCCTTTGAATACGTTTCGAAAAATGTGCTACACTTACAATAACTCCAGCGCTTTATGGATATCCTAGCAACTCATGTTGTAACTGTTGTAAATATTAATAAATCTCGCTCTTAGCAGCAGCACGCTACGCACCTACTCATAGAGCTTTAGAAAGAAAACGAAAAAATTACCATAAAATGCTCATCATTTATGATTAAGATTATTATTAACGTAACATAAAGCATATATGAAAGATACCCATAACCCTCAACAACGAAGCGCATTACTACATACGAAACATATGTCGTTTGCTGCTTTATTTTCTTTTTGTTGCCTTACAAGAGGAGCATACAGCCCAACCTATAATATTTTGAATTCTAGGAAACTGAATGAATGCTTTATAGTTAATAGTTTTAGCCAAGTGGGTTTTATATATTTCTCCATCTGATTGTAGGCCTCAAAAAGATGACAAACCCAAATAAGAAAAAAGGAAAAAAGTAAAAAAAAAAAAAAAACACGCAGCAAATGCTTTAGCAATCAACTCATCATTGAACAGAAACACGCACGTGTCAGATGTTACAAATGTTATATATGTGTATGTGACCGCTCCCAAGCATATCTTATCATCTCATGTTTATATAATATTTGTCTTTATGTGCGTATGCCTTGATTGTCATGCAAATGTTGCAGGGTGTTAATGATTATAATAATTTCGAGAAAAAAGGAGAACAACATATGCATTTATTTACTGACTGAGTTGTAAATAGAAAACAATTTAAAAATAAATACATTAACTAAGACACTCAGGCGCAAACAATTTGCGGAGCAACCGAATAATAATAACAAGTAAATAAAGTACTTCCGGTGGCCGGTAATTTTTTCTAAAGGTCACTCGTATGCATTTTCATTTTCGTAAAAAAAAAAAAAAGAAAACAAAAAAAAAACAAAAATGAAAGGAAATTAATTTTCATTGTTATCAAACTCACATTACAATTAGGTCGAGCGTGTTTAATGCCTGCATATATTCGCACAATGGAGAGATTACACGTTGCGCTCGCACAACGTGGATTTATTGGAATGCGCAACTCTTGCGAATATGCAAAGAATTAAGAACGGATGTCCTGTACGAGATCTACCTAGAAATCTGAGAATTTTCTACAATCGTGCGTACGTTTCTATAATCGAGTGCGTACCGTTCACCTACAAAAGCTTGGATAGCGCTGCTAGCCAAGAAGATGTTGAGTTGAATAGGGATTTTCTTCGAATTGTTTTGTTTATCAGTTTCTAAGCTAACTTTTGTATCAAATCAAAAAGTGGACAGCGGTAGACAGTGTTGAGCAAAAGAGGAAAAGTGTTGATAATGCTCGCATAGAACTGTTCGAAAGGTTGAGTTCTATAATATCTCTTTTCAAAAGTACAAGTTCTAAAGCATTGCAGATTGTGCACAAATACTTTCCTAGCTATCCTTAGCTTTTTTCAATTCAAAAAATGCTTGTATAAAACATACGGAAGCCCAACGATATTGATTGCCAGGATCTACCGTTGAGGAAAGGGAAGAAACTCAAACTTAACATTGATCATGCAATCATTTCGAATCTTAATCTTCATAGCTAATTTTTGAATTGTAAATTTTATGCTATGGAATTACGCATAAACTCAATATGAAATACGTTTCAAGGTCGAAACTATATTTCAAACAATATAGTGATATCTTTTTTTAAGTGATGACTCATTGTGATGTAACCTCATTTTCAAAAGAATATTGGTCTTCATTTCTAAAGATAATGTGCGATATAACGTTGCCTGTTGAATGCCTATGCACAGATTTCTGTGTTACTAGAAAAGTATCCATCCATTCAATGGTCAGTGAAGTACTTTTAACTTTTGTGCTATGCACTTAAGGATATTGAAGAGCGTAAATACCTCTAATCATAATGCATGCTTGATGATTGTCGTCAGTTAAGTGCTACCAACTGTTAACATTGCTTCCACTACAACGTGTTCTATAACTTGCAACAGTGATTGTCAGCAGAAGTATTTCTCTTAAGTATCTTGAACGACGTTCACTAACCGGATTCTTTGAACGACTAATACAATGATTACTATGTCGGGCATTCAAGGACAATCGCCAACTATGAGTAATTATTGATTTTAGTATTACTACAAATGTGCTTTTAATGACATTCATTATTTAAATGTTTATAATGGTGCGGCTGTCAGCGACATTTCACGGTCAAATATTATTAATCATAACCGAACGATTCTAAGCTGCTTTCTTCAATTGAATGTATTTCCTTTTTAAAATTTACCGCCTACCACCTTAATTAATGCTCTTCAATGCAGATTTATGAATTCCTTTGCTGACGCCTTGATCGGAACGAAAGTATGTCAAGGATGAACGCTGCTGAGAATTCATATAAACACTATTTTCAAGAGTAAGATCATGATTATATATCTTTACGAAATTCGCTGAAAAATGATATTTTGGTTTGCAAAGTGGATGTGAAATTACCCGCGGGAGCGTTGGACAGCTACCCACCCTGCTTACAAAAAAAAAAAGAGGTTCTCAGACGCCAGCAATACTTTATTTTTAGTTGATTATAATAAGAATTGGTCCAAGAAAATGTGAGTTGCCCTATTATTTTGCCGCGGTCGCTTTAGACTACGTAGATCTATGTTTCGAACCGCTCCTCTTCGAAAGGTTCCATGAAAAGGAAATTTTTATAAAGCAACAAAGTCTAAGTTTTGCTCTTTTACGTATGAAAAAAGTGAAGAATTGTGTAGGGTGATATGCTGGCGGCTTGATATACCGAAAAATTGTAGCTTGTTCTCTTGTCGTGTAGATAAACTACTCTTTACCACATATTTGCATACTGCATGGATAGTTTATTGTTGGTTTTACTTCTTCAATTACTACTACTATAGCTCTCTTGCTGTCATGGCTACTATTGATACAAATACTATTATTATTACTTACTATGACTTGTACCAGTTCTACCAGCAGTAATGCTCTTATATAGATTTTGCTAATTGTTGCTGCTATCTCTGCTGCTACCATAATTGTTATTATTATTACTGTCCATCTCTCTGCTACTATTGCACTTGTTGGATGAGTTTTCCTAACCATTGATGTTATTGTTATCACTACTTTTACTGTCACAGCAGCCGCAAATGCAGTAGATTCACTCTTGGATGAATCATTGCAAAGTAATTAAGATTTCCTTCGCTAGACAAGACCATGACTCTCCGCGAGATATCTTTAATTCTTTTTTTCATATAAAAAAAAAAAAGCTCTACTGCAACCAACTACCAATGGTTCACCTGTTACTGCCTGTATTTATGCTAGCTATGCTCAACACACGCATTCAACAATCATAATACTAATGTTGTCAACACTAAAACATTGATTAGCCGGAGGTATCTTAAGCTGCTCTACGCTCTTGTTATAGTTATAGGTAATTGTACCATCTCTAAGACATACAGCCGTGTGCTTTTAATTAACGTTGCAAGCGACCGACATTCACCAGCTATATAGTGGTAGCATTTCCGAGTCAAGTACTATCCTTTTGTTCTCTCTCTCTCTCACAGACATTCCGTTAAAGTTTTACAATTTTTACTTAATATCCTGTCAATATGGTCCCGGCTTTCTTAAGAACCTTTTTTTTAAGCCTTACGTTTAATGAACAATTTTTCTTTGTAAAATTTTATATATACGTGTATTGTGTACTGCTTTCTCGTACGATTTATTGCAAGTTTAACTTGATTCCCACTGATCGTATACTAGCAATTATCCACGAAAGAAACACCACACGAGGATTAGTGTAATGCACATCAGCAATGATCGAAAGTATTTCAAGTTTCGTCATCACTGGTTTCAAGCTATTTTTCAGGGAAAAAGACGACCTGTTTATCAATCAAGGACGGTAAAATTTCTCGTTCATTTTCCGAATGATTTGTGTGTGTGTGTGTGTGCGTGTGTGTGTGTATGTATAAAGGAGTGTTTTCCTAAGACTAACTATGAACAGAAGACATTGACTGGTTCCAGCAGTTATCTGTGAACAAAACAGGACGCGAAGATTAGTGCGATGCATAGCAGCAATGGATTGACTTTAGGGGATCGAAGTATTTCAAATTTACTCATCACTGAATTCAAGCTGTTTTTCGTAGGTAGAGGAATGTTTTTCTGAGCTTAAATACGTAGAGTAGGCTTTGATTCGTTGTCTTTGATTTTGATATCCCGTAGGGATATACCCTATAGGTGATGCGAAAAATTGCCTTCGAAAAGCAAATAGACAGAAAGGCATAGGGTGAGGTGAAAGCAATTTGGCAGATGCGTACTCGATCAAGCGTTCACAATAGCTGCTGCAATATGTCGATTATAGTCGAAACATAGTCTGTCGCGGTCATAGTTTGGCCCGGCTATGTTGAGCATGGTATTTCTTCGTCTTCATTATAAATGTGACACCAATCGAACTGATATAATGAATAATAAAATAATTTTCACCGGCCTTACAAGCGTACCTGGGCCTAGAAAATAAAAGTATAATGCCGCTTACCAATATCGCCTTATTGATGCGTTAAGGGTTAATTGCAAGTGAAGGACTTCCATTTGACAACGTTATTTGAAGCCTACTCGTGATAAATTCCGTATATGAAACACTTTGCTTTCGATAATAAGTGCAACGCATTCATGTATAAAATAAAAATACATAAATATTGTTTTTGGTTGATTGTTTGTGAAACAATTGTGCACTTGATTATTTTCCAATAATTTGTGTAATAACAACCCCAGCAACAATATTCGAATATAAACACATATTAAGCATTTGATTATTGGCTTGATAACGTATTCATGCACGAATACATGGCAGAGGGATTTAAAAGTCAGGGTGAAGAGTATTTTGCGTTTCCAATATTTTAGTAGTGGCAGTGGTTGTGGCAATGGTATAGTAATCAACATGGCCATATGTTACACATAGTTAGTAGTTAAGGTTACCATAAAATACAGGTGTGCCATTCCCAAAAAAAAAAAAAGAAAAAAAAGCATTTGTTTAATGAAAATTTTGTTAAAAGAAAAACCGTTAAATATTGCGGACAGGTTTCGCTTTTTGCTGAAAGAAAAAATAGAAAAAAATAAATGGATAAATTTATAAAAAAATAAAAGCAGGTAGTAAAAGCAGTTGCTTTTTCATGCCAGTGTAAACATTACCTCAAATGAAATAATAAAACTGCTTTAAGGAAGGAGTTGCAAAAAAGACAAAAGTTTTTTTTATTAACAACTGACGTACGCTTATATCCTTTATGCACCCACTACATATATACGTATACTATTGGATGGTAGAAAAAGTTTCAAAGCATTCTGGCAGTAGATGGTGTTAGTTTATTTTCTAAGGTCGTTGAATTTATTGTCAAACTTATGCAAAATTATATTGAGTCTATTTTGTCGATAATAAAGAGAAGACCAACAGACGTATTGTAAATTTAATGGCGATAAGGTCGCCTTGGTGTATGCTTTAATGCCTGTCCACCATCTTGCTCTTGCCGGCATCTGTTTGTCTGCTGACATGACCGCCCGTTTTCTTGTTTAGTTATTTCTCTGTTTGCCTAACCGTTTGTCTGTCTATCTACTTTCTCGTCTGTCCGTTGCTCTGTTCCTTCGATTATCCGTTCATCTACTTCTTCGTCTGACCGTTTACCTGTTTCTTATGTCATCCATTGATTTGCGCTTCCAACCGCCCGTAAATGTGTCTATCAGTGATTCATTTATTTGTTTTTTCACCTACTGATAAACCCCGTGCTTATTGATATACAATCCTTTATCCAACTATTCGTTCGAATGTCTACCTGTTTCCAGACGTATCTTAACCCTTTCATCCTTTGTTTACTCGGCCTGAACGCTTTGCTTGTAAATTTGTTCCCTTTCCTTTATCTGTTCACTTATATGACGGTTTATGTTCATGCATTTGCCTCGTTCACCTGCCCCTTTGCTCACCGATCGATCTCTTTCTCAGTTTATGGATTCATTCAGCCATTCTGCATCAGATCTTGTAGACTTGCGACGTCCAAATAACGCCGACGGTATGCAAAGTGTTACTTGGCAAAAGCTATTCTTCAGAATAGTTACTTCTGATGGAGTGGCACTCAATCGTCAAAAATGTGAATGCTTTTCGTTCTAATTACGCATTTTCCTCGGATGCTAAAGAGGCAACGTTTGCTTCAAGCATTTGTAGAATGTTTTCAATTGGTAAATGTTTTCTTTTAGTATATTTACATTATTTGCTTTTTTGTTTATTTACTGCCGATAGCAAAAGTAATGTTAATTAAAGTGAATAAAAGAAAAACAGCATTTTTTCATCGAGTTTATTTGCTTTTTTTTATTTTTTTATCTCATACACAGAAATTCAATTTTATCTTATTTCACTGGCCTCAACAGATTAATTTTAATGAGTGAAAATTACTTTCAATACATTTTTTTTTTTTTTTTTATTGAATAAATAGCAAAATTGTTGCCTGTGTTGTTCATGATTTATTATCAGATTATAAAAAGTTTCCTTGGTTTCAAGCTGCTAATGAGTAAGAAGATGATGATAATTAATGAAAAGATAAACTGCATTTTATTTTCGGTTGTACGAAACTACTTTTAATGGTTAATTAAAAAATAAAGCGAAATTTTTTTTTTTTTTTTTTGAATTTCGCCATCAGCCGATAACTTATAACAAAAAGAAAATGAAAAAGAAACAATAATAATATGAGCCTAGAGTCGTTAAGGCTCCCCAGGAGTTATTGATCGGCAGCCGATTTTGAATGGATTAACAAATGTGGCGCTCTTTGTTTACATCTTTGTTTGCCTATTTGTTCGTGTACGTGTCGGTGTGCCCTTAAAGTTGTAATATCACAATAATTGTGAGATGCGCTCTCCTTGGAATTATCGATATTTCGTAAAACACTTGTTACCTCATTCAGGAATCGCGGAGGACATGCAACTCCGTTCTAGGATTATTTTTATTTCATGTTATCAAACAAAATGTGGGCCAGTTTGCTAGGATGATTCGTATTATATATTACCATAACTGAAGTCGCACTATCAAGAATCATGAAAAACAGTAAAGTCCCCTGTTGTGGTATAAATTATGTTTTTTATAATCAAAAAACAAAAACGAAAATGACGTCCTGTCAAGAATTGTGAAACTAATTAGCCTGACTTCTAATCTTTTTTATCATCAAAAGAAGGGCTGACTTGATCAGGGGTTGCGGGAGACTTTGGAATTTTCTTAATCATGACTTACATTCCATCTTTTCTCAAACGAATGTCCGCAAATTCCAGAATCATGGAAAGCTTTGCATCTCCGTCTTGTTTGATCTATAGTTTGCATAGTATTGTTGCGAAAAATGTCCCCTTGATCTTAGGTTTGTCTTCAACACCTTTTGCGATGAAGTTCTATGAGGACCAAAGGCCCTGGATAGTTTTCGCCCCACACTTGGGTTTAGTTCCTTTTTTCTTTACCTACTTCGCTTCATTATTAATGTTTTACTATTATATGACATTATCCCCCTTTTCATATATATATATGTATCTTATGCTTAGTATTACCAGATTAGTTATAAATCTATAGAAAGCCAGTGTGGTTACCATATCCAAAAAGACTATCAGCTGGTTTCGAAGGTGATTACCAATCGATGTGCAACGCCAATCATGACAGAGAGATTGATAATCCTCAAGCATTCGCGCAAAGAATTAACGGGGACAGCCGTTTAGGGCAGGGATTAATTGAGGACGATTAACGTAAACTGCGGAACTGAGACGGTAGACTGGAAGACAAACGGTCTAACTAAGGACAGGATAAATCTCAGGGGAATACCTCCTTGTTCCCAAGGAAGCTTCACTAATTTGGTAAACGTTCGAGTTGCATGGATCGTCCTAATGACGATATTTATATTTAAGTAACATATTCTAGATCGCTTTTAGTTAAAAGAGGCGATTTTGAATTTAAAAAAAAGATTTTTCCTTTTGTACAATTTTGTAAACGAGACACACGTATTCTGATTATTTATCGGGTTAAAATCAGATTGGAGAGCAGGTTATAAAGTACTTCAAGCGAAATTTTTAGCGTGATTAGCTAACCACAGCACATAGCAACAAGATAAAGAAAATTGTCCTAATTTTCCATCTTTACAGCTTATGCCACTGAACTGTGACATGCATGTGTTTTATTTGCAATTCTAAGAAGATGTGTTTACAAGTTATTTACGTGGAGGTATATACATTTTAATGCTCTTTATGGTCTTGTCACTTCGAATATTACGATTCTACTCTTCTACCCTTTTACAAGCAAGTTACCAACAGCAAATTTCATTGTTAGATTTTCATGTTAATTCCGTTTTACTTATGAAATGTTCCCCGATTTGTTTTTAGTCAGGTAAGGCGTCGCGAATGTCATTTGTAGAACTTGGTTACTTAGATCATCGTTTAGTTTTTATGCAGATTCATTTTATTAAGGGTAAGATTTTTGTAACGGAATCAAAAAAGGAAGCGCGACCAGGCACAAATCGTGAAAAATATCGCACCTCTCTCTCTGTGATGGTGTGCACTTTTTAAAATAGAGAAACGAAAACTGTCAACAACTGTGAAAGAAATCCGCAAAAGGTCGATAACTTTAGAAATTTGTCTTTAATACGATCTATAAGATATAATACTCTAACTATACCCGCCCTAATCTATTAATCTATTATGACGTAAGAATTGCAAATACTCAAATGTACTGATCCGGATTCTCGGCTCATTGAATAACGTAAACTACTTATTAACAAATCAGTTATGAGAATAAAAAAATCTGATATTTTATGTAAATTCTTCTTTCATATTCTGATTAGTGCAATAAAGTTTTTGCTTTTTCTTAATATAAATCAATCACAAATGCTTCGGTGTGTAGGGGACCTTTCCAAAAATATCTCAAATTAAAATGTGTCAACCGATCGTTGCCTAGTAGAGTAAAACCAGCGAATTGTTTCTAGCTTTTCAAATGCATGTGAACCGTATATTCGAGCTCTACGAAGGGGGTGAATCGGATCTGTGTGTACAATGAGCCATTGTATCTTATCTCTGTTCCTTTCTATAAATCAATAATAAAAATTACTTATGTAAGTTCTTAGGTGAATGTTTTTTAACTCGGCATTATTAAGCTGACTGTTGGGGATAAAATTTTATAAACTTCTTCGTTTTCATGTCCCCATCCTTGTCTGCTTAATAAAAAGTTACAAAACTTCCTTCTACTTTCTAATCTTTAATTAAGTGTTTTACATAAAGAAAACAATTTCCTTGCAAAACGAAAGACAACTGCTTTTTACAAAACTTTTTAAATAGAATTTGCCAAATTACAAGAAGAAAAAAAAAAAACAACAATAGCCTACCGTCACATGCTCGTTTCGCTTACTGCATCAGGCTTAACGCTAAAAGTGCAGTAAAAGTTCTGCATCAAAGCTGCAAATGTAGTAGTGTAAGTCGTTTTATGAGTTAAAGTATTCATTCAGACAATTTCCTAATTTTTATTTTTTTTTTTTTGTTTAATAAAACTCTTAAAAGTACGGCGAGTTTATATGGTGTTGACGGGGAGAAAAAAAGAAAAAATAGTTCAACGTCATAATTGTTCAATTGTTAACAGACAAAAGTCAAAATGAATAGCAATCACAGAGGAAAGATGGCGAAATAACCGTAGCTTTCATAAAAGTTTCCGCAAATAAGCGAAAGGGTGCCTACATAGAGTGGATACAGGTGTTTAGGTTGTTCATGTATTAAACGTATTATCATTAAATTTAATAATCAGGTCTTAAGAAAGTTTTGAAACGTTCATGCTTTCTCAACGGCATTTTATGCTATCTTCTCAGTTAGCTAGCTCTCTCTAAAAAAATGTAAAATTAAAAAAAAAAAAATACATAGCATCAAAAAAAGTAAAAGAAAAAGTTTTGAAATTGTTTTAGAAAAAGTAATAAAAATAAAACTCGTCATGAATGCAGCTGTAAAATACCAAGTTTATTGACTTAGACTGCAGTATTTACTGTTAGATTGCATTAGATCTGTAGAAAAAGTCATTGAAAACAATTGTCATATAAATCTGCTAATAGCAAAACAACAGCAACAGCAACAGTAAAAGCAATAGTAAAAATAAATAGCAACAACAACATAAAACGCCCACATTTTTCATTGATAATTGAAAGTAAATAAGTTGTAAACCTTTCGTTTTATATAAATATGAGAAAAATAATTAAAAATATAAATTTATTCAAAACGAAATATGCCACTCACCACAGCGAGAGTGTAATCGAAAGCTAATTTTAACTAAATATGCGAAACATAATACACGCATAAGTATTTACACTATGCGACATTTGAAGACTTTACTAACATAGATCAGCATAAAGGGGAAATATTCTGCTAATACCCTGTATATATTGGATTAGCGATTTTAAAATATTAGCATAAGAGAGGGAGCATCCTGCTAATATCGGGTTTATTGAACTAATATTTTGTGAAGATATTAGCCTAAGAAGCAAGTATTGTCTTAATATCGTATTTATTAAAGTAAGATTGCGTTAAGATATTGGCAACGGTTGTATTCAGATATGAGTGTCAGTAACTAGTATTGCGCTAATATCGTACATACGAGATACGTGTATTGGTAGCGTAGTTGCTGAGCTAAGATTTTAGCTTAAGATATTCGCCTAAGAAGGAAATATTGTACTAATATCGTATTTATTGAAGTAAAATCAGATATTAGCCTAAGGAGGGTTTATTGTGGTAATAGCGTATTTATGCGACAAAGATTTTCTTGAGATAAAAACATAATTCATTAGGCAAAGAATTTATTAAGATGTTAGCATAAATAACGAGCAGTTTGTTAATCTCGTATCTAATAGACTAAGGCATTCTCAAGATATTAATTAGCATAAGGAGTAAATACTAACATCGTTCTGATGGAGCTGAGATTTTAATAAGCCATACTGACGATCTTGGTGCGAGGCGATGAAACTAAGATGCTGCTACGTTAAAGCAGAATTGAAAATTTGCGTTAAGTAAATTGTGTTTACGAAACTTGCTACGATTTTTAGGATCATTTGCACTATTATCTGAGCTACTATCCACTATTGCTACTGCTAAAGCACCTAATGTATTACATTTGAACTAAAGGAAAAGTTGTGCATTTCATCCAAATTGAATTGCAAATGTGCAGAATCATGGTTAGTGAGAATCTATGACTATTCGCTTAAAAACGTTTATACTTTTTTTTTTTTTTTTTTTTGCTTATTTTGAAGCATTTTCTCACGTTCCCTTTGCTTGGCGTTTATTTCATTTAAAATTCCTTTTTTAAATTACGCTGCAGAAAGTGTAATAAATTGAGTAAAATACGCAAGTAGACGTGTATATTTTGTTCTCAGATTGCAGCTAAGAAAACTCGCATAGCTATGAAAGTGAAAGACAAAACAAAGTATTTGTAAACATTTAGAATTTTAAAGTTTTTACGTAAACATAAAGAAAAAAAAAAAAAAAAAAAAACAAAACAAAAGCCAAAAGCGTATAGAATTAATTTCATAAATTATTTGACACGCACAGCAATCGTTAACATAAATTTTCTCGTTAACTTTGTGACTAAAATATAAATAAATTGAAAAAGTTCGCTTTGGTCAATTAGGCTTAGAATAAGTTTAAGTTGCACCCTACATCGTTTATGGTACAACCGTATATTAAGCTTGTATGCGGATGTATGCCACGCCCACAAGGAGTTGGGATAGACTCGCCTCTTAATATACCGTTCGATTCCGAATCAATTTCGGAACTGATTTGACTTTGTTTGTCCATCTGTCCGTCTTGTTTTTTCTTGTATTCAACATACAGGTCAGCATTTTGATGAAAAGTGATGGATGCACTGACATGTTTTGGTTCAAGGTCTAACGCTACTGAAAACGATTGGGACCGGATCAAATTTTTGACCACTTCCCGTATAAGGCCTTATTTTGGAAGGCGTTATATGAGCAACTGTAGAGTAATGTAGAGCATTTGCGTTCTGGCCGTGGATCAGTGTATTGTTTGTACTTGTGTTTTTCTGTTTGTTTTCGTGTTGTTGAAGTATTAAAGAAGAAAGTTTGAGTTGATTGTCAACTATTCTTTATAAAAAAAAATATAATAATATATAGTAAGTAACGTGAATAGAATTTTTAATTTCAATTCATTTTTTCACAAAGTTTAGTTGCTATAAAATAAAAACTGAAATATGGACAATGCATTTGAACTGTGAAAAATTTAAAGTTTGGATTTTTACATTTTTTTTAAAGTAAAATAATAATGTCTTCTTTCCATTAGCATCAATAGCCCAGGCAACGCCCAAGTATTTTTAAAACGAGAAATTTTAAAGTAACTTAACAGCGCTCGTTTAAGCGTCCATATATTAATCTTAAAAAGAAATGGAAGACGTACTTGTCGAAGAGAATTCTTAAAAAAAAACTTTTTTCACTTTGAGGTTTTTTTTTATATCCTTCACCGAAGAATGAGAGCTGTATTCATTTTGTCAAAATGTTTGCAACGACGAGAGGGAAACATCGGAGACCACCACAAAACATATATATTCTTGATCAGCATCAAATCCTAAATCGATTTAAGCATGGCTGTCCGTCCGTCTGTGTAAAGCTTTTGCTTCACACTCATAAAGTACAACATATGCGCTGTATAAACTTCCGCATTATTATTCAAAAAATAGAAAAAATCAGCCGCGCCTACTCGCTATTATAAATTATGAAAATTCATTTTTTTCCTACCACTAAGGTATAATTTAGTTCGGTTTTTATGCTGGTTGTTTAATATTGTGGCACACTTTCTCGGCGGTTGCAATGGCTGAGTTATGTTACTGAAGGATGTTGACTGAGTTTTTGTTAGCTTGAACTATGAATACGGACGATGTTTACTTTCAATAGTATGGACGACGCGGTTGGCAACGCAACTTGGTCAAACAATGTCTCTATGAAGTTGTGGGAAGTTGTGAGAAATTGTGAGAAATTGTAAATGACATTCCTTGTCGATAGATTCTACATATTAGATACAATACCTAATCCTTACATTGATGCGGCTTTTCCAGTCTTTCCAATGAATAAAGAAGAAAAAAAACCTAAATTTCTCTGACTGTTATAACTCGAAGACATTTATAGGTACGTTAAAGATAGCTACCAGGCAACGTTGTTTGCTTCAACAAGCTAAGGAAGAATAGAGAAAAATAAATACCAAGAATTGTAGGAAATGCTGTTTTAAAGAGAGCTGCCAGGTATTGCTATCGTGCTAAAGTGGATGCCTGCAGGAAGAGCAATAGTGAATTAAGTAACAAGCTTTTGGCTTTCAAAATCGGCCACAAACAAAACTGTCAATGGCATCTATCGACTTGTGAATGCAAATCAAAAGAATGCTAATCTAAAGATTGCCAGAGTTGAAAACGTTCACCTTACACAGATTCATTTCATTTAATTTTTAACCTTAAACAAATTGGAAAAGTCACTTATATGTGTGATTTTTTAAGCCAATCTAAGGTACTTGCAAGCGTACATATACAAACTAAAATAAATTCACCGATTACGATCTGTTAAAGTGCTTGCATTTCGAATCATTTGCTATCATCTAAGAATCATGAAAATGCAAATTTAGTGGAGTGTGAAAATATTTTGAAATAAAAAACCCTCAAGTATATGAAATGGTATACTGGCTTGGATTCAATTTATTTCAATTTCCATTAGTTACCGAAAGTTACTTAATCTTGCTAATATCATCATTACCGTTAGCAACGTCGCTATTGGTAATATTAAGTAATTTTGATTTAATAGAAGGACTTAACTCGTGATATTAAGCGAAATAAAGCGGAATTATCGTAAAATTTTTCCATTACAATTTCAATTGACTTAAAGCTTTAATTTCGAATGAATTTATTTTGTATTTTTTACACTTATTCACAGTTAAACTTTAAAACGTTTACTGCGAATTGCTTGTGGACTTTTTTTTTCACAAAGTTATAACTGCATTTAGTAGATAATTTGTGTTAATTGCAAAGTTAACACTTAAGCTACTTATGGGTAAACGCGTACTCTCCTCTTCCATTAAGAACATGTTTTTTATTTATTTTTGTTAATTTTGTGAAATTTTGACTTAAGAAATTACGTTCGTTTTAAACAAAAACTCCATCTTTCCATTCCATGAGACTAGGAGACATTAGTCTACTTTAGTTTTACTTTTTTAAAAATATTTCAGTTCTTCTACATATTACTATTGTTAGTATTTGTAATGTAGCCAGAGAAATAAACAAGAATTAAACTCTTAAAGCAATTGCAGCATCCAAGGCTTATCGGTTCTATTGAGAATTCTACCATACAAGAGAGATTTGAATACCCACGACCACCACTAAGTTGTTAGTCGGGATCCTTTGCCTGCTCGGCCACGCAGACGGATAAGTTGTTCTATATAAAAAAACACGTGAAGTAAGAATTTTCTTTTTCTTCTTTTCTATACTCTTAGTTTCTAATTTCTAAGGAAAATAGAAACTTGAAGCGACATCTTTTTAAACAGGGATGAATTTCTATGTAGCTACACATGTCTTTCGCAACAGCGACAATATCGCATCAAAAGTTATTTAAAGCGCCCATATCCTGGATCGGCGTGAGTTTCCAAATCGGTTTGGCGAAGTCCCATAACTCATTCCCCTGCGGACATATCTCCCGCTGTTCATAAGGAAATATAAAGTTATTTCAAATTAATGACGTCACCTTAAGTCTGGGAAAGGACGCGAAATTGTCATGAGCTGTGAAGCTCTATTGTCTTTTACGCAAATTTCATGTGATTTCGATCGTAAATTTCCGACTTACAGGGGCTTTAATGACGTTATCTTTTAAGACAATGGGAAGATTCTAATTTCATGCGTCTCTTTGCGGGACATCACCTGTGATACAATGGTGATGTATGCACATAGAATTTACAACCACTTTCTTAATCGATCTAAGCTTGACTGTTCCTTTATTCGTCTGTATGACTGGCCAAAAGACGAATGCTATTGAAAATGGTTCGGATCGGATCACTATTTGCACCACTCCCCACATAAAATCTCAGTTTGTAAACTATATTAAACGAAACAGCATAGCTTGCCCCACTCCACTATAGAGTTTTCACTTGTTTAAAACAAACAATTTATAGGCTATTGGCATGTAAATATAACGATTTTATGATGGGAAAATTAAAGTATTGTCTTCAAACGTCGTATAGCAGCCCTTCTTCATCGAAAACGAAAATTTATCGTGGATTTGCTCTGTTTAAATGAGACAGTGCGGGCATTGATGCTGCTGAGCACAGTCGACGCCTAAACGAATTGCTTACGTGAGCGAACCTAGATGTGTCTGAGAAATTATTTTTATTATTGTTGCATGCCTTCACATAACCAAGTAGTTATCAAGTTGGCTTACCCAAGTTTAATCTTCGGGGCGGCAGTCCACCGTCCGGTCGGTAAAGACACAAGGCGCTTATTGATCGGGCATTCTTCCCTCATCTCTCTTCTCTTACTCGTCTCTTACTGACCATTACCGCGTTAGAAATATAAGGAACATTGCTTGAGCAGGTATCCATGTATAAAAAGAAAAAATGCTCTCTCTTCCCTATCGGTGAAGTGATCGCTTAAACTCTACTAAGGGTTGCACGGTGGAACAAAGGAGTTCCAATCACAATTCAACCGATACAATGGCAACATTGTAAACTTTGAATTGCAGCCTTATCTTCCTCCCATTTCTTTGCGAATGTCAAAAACAAGTCCGTGGGGAAAAGATTTGGATTCGGATTCGCATTCGGATTCGGATTCAATGGTGATGTTTTTGCGAAAATTAAATCCCATTTCGACGGTCTTTATGAATATGTTCCAGAAAAAAGTTGAATGCTGAACAAAAGAATAAAAATTCCTTTTCTCTTTTTTGGTTCCACAAATTTATTGACCGTGCATTGTTTGCTTAAGCACATCAGGGACGTCTCTTAAGAAGATAACCTTAGAACAGATGTTCGTAGTATTAGTTTTATCTCTTTAGAGGTCGCTATGTAATGAGATTTCAATGCTAAAAAAATTCTTCGAAAAGCAAATTTCCATACTAATCTTCGAATGACTTCAACATGGTCTTATGACTCGTTTAGAAATGATGACATGAATGTTTGATGCTGAAAGAAAGGCCGTTTAAATTCGGAAAACTCTATGGGCTTTAGTGAGATGTAACTAAATGAATATTGAATGAAAGAATCTTCCGTTTTCCAATACGATTTGAATTTAACGAAAACATCCTAAGGTATTTTCATATAATTTTTTGAAAAAAAATTTTCTTTTTTTTTCAATTTAAGTTTATTTAAAAAAAAAAGCATATTCTATTAAAATTGAAGTTTCAAAAAGCAAAAAATGTACTTATTGATCTTCATGTGTGCATCTGCTTAAAGAAAATAAAATATAATAATAATAATAATAAAACACAAAACGAAAAAACACAACATTATGTATGTCACATATCGTTCCAATTACCTGCTGGTCTACATTATTCAATTGCATGTGTATGTGATAATATTTTTATTTTTCTCCTGTTTTTGTTTTATTATGGATTTTGTTTTCTCTTTCCTACTTTAACACGTCATTATAACAATATTGTGTTTGCTGTGTTGTTTGTTTTTATTTAAAAGAATGAGGAAACATGATTTTTTCTTTTTATTCCCATTGTCACTTTCAATAGAAAATGAAAATTGTAGGTACATCTGACTGACTGATGGATGGATGAATGGATGGATGGATGGATTGTTGGTTGGTTGGTTGGTTGGTTCGTTCGTTGGCTGTTTGGTTGGTTGGTTGGCTGGCTGGCTGGCTGGTTAGTTAGATTTCTGAATGTATGCGAATGATGATGACTTTGTTTTATTTTGTTGTTGTTAAATGAACATTATTTTTCCTTAGTCTTAAAATATGTCGACTCTTGGTAGACATCATCACCATCTACTACTATTACTTCTGTAAGCACATAGTTCGTACCTCATTGTGTATTTGTTCATAAGCTTGGGTATGTGAAAGATTGAGTGAATAAATGCATCAAAGAAATAAATCAAGTTTGCCACTTCATCACGCCTGCAGCCACGCACTTGGAAGAAGAAGAGTTTTTTTTCTTTCTCCTTTAAATGAAATTAAAACTAAGTTTTATTTTGTATTACATTAACTATAACTAGAACTCATACACGGTAGTTAAAATTTGGAGATATCTGATAAATGTTTAACAAATTATCGCAAATATCTGAAGACTTTTTTGTTTCAAGAATTTTCAGATTCCGGAAGTTTAAGCAACTTTTTGTAATATATTAATTAAAGAACTCATTGCAGATCGGCCTCATTTGCTCAGAAGTTCGATCGATTTGGTTAAACTTTTGGTTAATCTTTTTCAGCTATTGTTATTAGATCAGAGAAGTTCATAACAAACTTTATCTAAATAATAAATTGTTGCTGGAATAGTTTTTTTTTTTATATCCATCACCGAAAGATGAAGGGTATATTCAGTTTGTTACATCCTTTGAAACGCCTAGAAGGAAGCGTCAGAGACCCCCACAAAACGTATATATTCTTGATCAGCATCAAATTCTAAATCGATTTAAACATGTCCGTCTGTCCGTCTGTTCAATATCTGTTGCAAACATTCTCCTGGCCGTAAAAATGAAAAGATCGAGTTCCAATTTTGCAGCAGCTCTGAAGAAGTTTGAAATTCTTGCGCGTAGAACGGTATCGAAAATGGCCCAAATCGGTCCGAGGGCACTCCCATAGCTTCACGTGACAACTTTGCTTTTCGGAAGGAATAATACATTAGTTTTTTGTTCTTATTCATACTCAGCAGATAAATACAAAAAAAAGTTGAAGGCACATCTAATGGCGATGCAGTAGCGCCTGCACAAAAATCAAAAAAATTAGCCAAGCCTACCCAATATTATAGTCTATCAAAATGTACTTATCTTTTAAATGCCTTTATAAGGCTCAGGGTTAAACTTGCAAATCTCCGGTTACTTTAAACTTTCTTTTACTATGGGTTTCTCTTATGCTGACTTGAATTCCTTCGCTCGGTAATTCTTTCGAAATCTGGCGGCTTACAGTTTCTAGCGAATCGCTAATTTTTGCGAGACAATCAAAGCTATTCATCAAGTCTCCCGATCCTCGACTTTTAATATGGAACTTAGCAGGGAAATGGAAAGAATCGAAGCTTCTCTCGTTGTGCTTAGGTTTCATTAGCGATTCAGGAGCGACATAAAGTAGGAACAGAAACTAAAAGATCACTGCCCTTAATATGTCATACTAATAAAAGTAGTTATGACCGTTATAATCATGATCGTCGCAATCATTCAAATCGAGTAAATAATCTCTACCTTAATGATATATCTAACGATTACAATCAAACCAATAAGCAGCAAATTTCTCTAATTTTTCGTTTATAAATTATACTCTTTTCACTCTTTTTTTCCTTTAAATTAAATTTAATCAGTTCATATATATATATACATATTTATATTTTGTTTTTTTATTATTTTCAGCAGCTAATGATATCTGTTTTACTCAGCAAAACTGGTGAGTATTTAACTTTTTCCTTTTTTTTTTTTTAGACAATTTAATCAGCTTTAAAAGAAAAGAGGTTCTTTACGGTTTACAATTTACATTTTAATAGACGCTCGTTTAAAAACATTTGTTCACTTGGCCGCTTCTTGTTTTGCTTTCTTAATCTAATTTTTTATTTTTTAGAGTTGAAAAGAAATCAAAAACCAAAAAAAAAAAAAAAAAAAAAAAGGGAAAATTAATAACGTATTTACAAACAAATTAAATGGCAAATGGTGTGAATCGACTGTATGACACTTTAACACCTACGCACATAAACTCACTCACAAACATTAAGCAACGAAGCATTGCTGTTGAATTATGCATTTGAGGTTATAGATTATTAACCTTATTTGTGTGTGAATGTGTATGTATGTATGTGTGTGTGTGTGTGTGTGTGTGTCTTTGGACGTGTTTACGTGTGGGTTTCTCTGCGCGCTGACATCTGTTATACGGTCTCAGTTCAGTGAATGGGTGAAAACAAAACTTGTTGATGGCTGTGTCACATTAAAATCAAATTAAAAGAAATTTTATCATTTATGATAATTGTTACTGTTGTGCTGTGTGGCAGCGGGGTTGGGAGGGAAGGGGTTAAACAGATGCCTGGCCTGTGTGTTTCAATGTTTGCGGCAAGTAGCTTTATTTGAATTTTTCAACTGAACACTTTTGCATTAAGGAGAATGCGAAAATTGAGGAATTCATTGTTAATCATTTCACTGAGTTTACATCCATTTGCATGCATTACTCCTCAGAAGAAATTAATGCATTATTTAAAAGCTGCTCACAACAATTATTATATAGCAAATATAGCCGATGTTCGATCAGCTACGGCAATTATTTTGTCATTGGTTTCGTAAGGCATTTATTTTCGTTATTTCCCATAGAATAGCTCAAGTTAATCTTGATTGCCTTGGATTTTTTTGAAGGAATACTTTCATGTTCACCATCAAGAGATTGGAAATTGTTTCCTGATAAGTAGAAAAAAAAAAACGAAAATGGCCCGCTATATGCGCCGAAACATACTTTTTTGAGTTTTAAAATCTCGTCGAAAATAGCGTAAACCCCTTATTTGGTTTAGATGCTCGGCTGCCTCTTTCTCTTGCACCTCTTTTCTATGGAACTCATCTTAGACCTTTGGGAAAATCAACTTCTAAGTTAATCACTGACAGCAGGCTCCACAGACAGCTGTTAAGTAATGCTTCACAATATGAAATATTAAAGATTTTTAAGTTTTCGATTTCCTGTCGTGCAGCGTACACTATTTACATATATAACAATTAATAAAGATTCATTGAGCGTCGAGCGAATTTATGCAATTACTGGCATAAACATGCCTCTGACATTCGTCTGACTACATAATGGCTGACCATGTATTGTCGTGTTTAATCAGCAGGTCGGAATTTTGAGATATGACAGGTGCGGGTCATAACCCGAAGGCTGCTAACAGTGGATTGAATGGAATTATTTTGCTTTATGAGGAAAATTGGTCCAAAATATCAATTTCCTATATTAGACTTATACAGCATAAGCTTTATCGGACCTCTTTCTATCCCAAGGGTGGATACTGGTGAAAAAGGTTGAAAAAGTCAGCTTTGCCGATTTTAACTTCCTTAAGCTAAAATTTCAAAATGATTCAAATATGGTCTTTAGTTCTTTTTCTGTTCTTGGTGTTCCTAAGTCTCAAAAATTTTAGGATAGAAAGGTAAAACTAGCCATGTATATTGCTAAGTAAGGGTTCTCGCTTGCAGAAAGTGTTTGAGGTCCGCTTCACAATGAAGATAAGTTTCGTACTTGTTTTTACGCCGAGTTAGAATGTAAGATGTACGGTAGATGTGAGCTCGAATCTTATCTGGGATTCACAGGTCAATTATTTAGAGACTGGGTCCGACTTTATATTTAGATCCATTCGATCTTCATCAAAACTCTGCAGCGACCTTTCAGGTTTTCTTAGTAGAATATTAAATCCCTTATTAAAAAACTTATTTTCTTCGAATTTTTAAATAAATTTGAAAAGATATGAAAGGTATGAAAACAGTTTTAAGTTTTCGACAGTTGAAGCTGTAGCAGGGTCTCGTTTTTAATTAGTTGAATAATAATAATTATTTTTTTCTGTTCTCATTTGGAAATCTTGAACAATTGAGTTGACAATTATTATTAATACAGCGATCTACGATCTTTTGGGGGTTGCTCGAAGGATCGTGGACATAGTGACGAAATTAGGTTTTTCTAATAGATTTAGAACTTTTCACGATACATTAACTCGATTTGTAGATTGCATTCTTTCACTGTTGCTGACTGTAATCGTGCATGGCAGTTGGGAGCAATAGCTTAGTTTTTTCGGTTTTGCGATCATAATTGAACGCTTAGTTTGTTTTATATGCGTATCCTTTCTAATATTTTTGAATTTTAAGCCTTATTTTATGTGCTTGCTACTTACTTCGCGATAAACTGTAACTTAGCTTTCACTTCGGTAATCATTTTTTGTTTTTTTTGATACTCTTAGTTGCGTGTATATTTTTGTACGGAGAATATGTGCAGAATATGTTACACACAGAAGGACTTTTAAAAAACCTTTTTTTTTCTATACCGTCCGATTTAGAATGTTTGTGCGTCTGTCTCCTTGTCCATGTAAATTTGTGTTCAAGCTGCAAACCACAGCTTTTAAGATATTTAAATTTGAAGAAATTTGGCACACCCACGTGTTTAGACGCAAGAACGAAGACTTTAGAAAATGGTTTGGATCGGTCTACTTTGTCGAACAATCTCCATGTAAGGACCTAATTTGAAAAATGCTTATATGCACATATATAAAATTGTAAATTTTACAATTTTTCGACGAAAGTGTGTAAATAATAGTGTTTAGGCATTGCAAGTGGGTGCGCAAACTTCAGACTGTCTGGGGCAATTTTTTGAACCCCCTCTCACATAACGGAACGTAATTTAAGATAAAAAAATTAACTGTTTCAAGTTTGGTCCATCTCGTCCTGTTTCTTGGATCCTACCTTATGCATGGATTTTCACGAAAATTGATTCCCAGAAAAATGTACATTTTTAATTTTAATATATTATGACGAAAATATAAAAATATTTAAATTAACTCTACAAGATTTGCATTGCCAACGCGAAACTTTCTGTCCTAATCCTTAGAAGGAGTTTTAAGAAAAAAGTTCCCTTTTTGGGACTGAAAGGTCCAAGCTTTAAAAATTTATTCCAATTGCATAACACTAAGTTCGTATGAAAACAAGGTATGACTTTTTGGTTCTATGGTGAAAATAAGAACTGTGCCAGAGTATGTAGCATAGGATGTATAGGTCTAGTCCGCCCATAATGTTTTTACTTGGTTTTTCCTTTTATTCTGCTTTAACATTCTAGATCACACGACTAATTTGTTGCTATAGTTATAGAAACTTTATACTACGTACTATAGTTGAACACAATTACTCCCAGCGGCTTTTGTGACAATGATTTTAAAGAACATGCTTTTCCTTAAAAAATTGCTTACTCTTTTCAGATTAATATTTAAAATATGGATTCTACTGATGACTCTTTCGTTTTCATACAGATCCAGTCTCTTAGAGTTGCATTTAATCGTTCGCAACCACTGCTGGCGCGATGATCTTATCAAAATAGTTTTTCTTTCCTTTTTGCACATACTGCAAAGAAAAATAATTAAATTCTTTTATGCAGCACAATTCAACATCCACCCACCTATGCCCACTAGAGTAAAAATTTATCTGTTTTTGTGCACATTTATGCACATTTAATTATTCACACCACACAGTTCATGAAATACTTATGCGCGCAAACATTCTTTCGTGCGCTGGCACATACATTATCTTCAATTTTCATATATACCGTTAATTTACGATTTTTTTTTTTCTTACATCAGCAGAAAACCTTAATGACAGCAATCTCGAGTTAACTCCCTTAACACGTATATACATATACATACGTACATATATGCATTGAAAGTCATCCTGTAATTTACCAAAAAAAGGAAAAAAAAAAAAAAAAAAGAAAGAGAAGAAGGAAAAAAACCGTTCGTGTCATAACACAGAGAGTGAATGTTGAGCATTCTTGATTAATTTCCTGAAAAATGGGAGGATTTCGTTTCTCTTTTATTTTTTTTTTTTTTCATAATATTTTGATAGTGGGAGATGGCTGCATCAGCAACAATATGTAATATATATGTAAGTATTTTACGGCAAATGCCCTGAAATCCATAATTTCTTAAAGTTGAGTTGAGCATAAAAGAGCAAAAAATAGAAGAAAAAAACAAAAACGTCAACATTTTTGTTAGTCAGACAATGCAAAAGCGGCGTAAAGCGCAGCATAAAATGTGTAGACATAAGAAATTGGCTTCGAGCCATATATAGGTCACAAATATTAACAATGTTCAATTTGTTAAGATTTTTGATTTTTTCCTTTTCTTTTTATACATATAAAAAATAAAAAATAAGCAAAAAGAGAAAATTTTGGCGTAAAGTCAATGTCTTTAAGACGTTGCACAAAAAAAAAAAAAAAAGTATGGGGAAAAAACAAGAATGACTTTTCGGCTGGTAATGAATATTGGATCCTCGTCATTGAAAGCAAGCGCTTTTTTTTGTTCATTTATTTATTTTTGCAACAAACAAGTATAGCCAGTCGCTTGCTATACGATATTATGGATTTAATTAGAAATACCACAAAAAAAAAAAGAAAAAAAAACCTAAACGTTCGCCTCAGAAATAACAATATTTACATACATAAGTTGATCATAAAGTGTCTGAACGTAATAGTTGGCTGCTTGGCATCACATTGGAGTGACTCTGGCAAATATCTTGTTTATTAAATTGGAGAAATTATAACTTCGCACATATATGCTCATTACCTTTAATTTTTCACCTCAGTTCTTACATCTTGAACATTGCTGCGCATTGACGCATGCAAGTTGTAAGCGAATTGTCACTGTATTTACTATTGCGGATATCTACTTCTATCGTTTCCCTAGTATTTATTTTCACGATATATTAAATAGCTTGATACTATGTCGGTCCTTCAAAGTATTCGCATAGGCCTGTTAGCTTTTTGATAGGCTTCAATTTACCCGATCAGGTAGGCAAAGTTACTTTCGACTAAAGTGCGATTCGCTTCATTAATCGTTGAATTTCATTTCTTCATATATGCTATCCTCTCGTCTATAACGCCCTATTTGACAGGTTCTCTGTACTCCTTTAGATTTTCGAAGAGAGTTTACCTCTTCATTTTGAAATTTTCATTATCTATTTTAGATTATTTTATATTGTCCATCTATTTTTAACTGAATCTACCGTAATACATATATGCATAATATATTACAGTAATATCGGGTTTAACAGATCCATCATTTCGTAAGCTGTGAGTTGGGACGAGTATCCCTTCATTAGACTGTATATAAATAAGTAAAAACAATATTTGACGTAGTATAGCAAATACTAAGAATCGTGCGACCACAAGTCAGCTGATTCAAATCAGGTAGAGTTCAGTTTGGTTGTAAAAATAAAACTACTGGGCTCGCATCCATTAGGCTATAGCCACCAACTCCCTATTTCGCTTTCTGAGAGAGCATCGGATCTAGCTTTTCGATTTGATTTGCGATATTTAATTGATCAAGAATAAGGATTTGCCTAGTGTTTCTTAGTTATAATAATACAAATGAAGACATTTAAAGGAAATGTACAGTTAAGTAAAGACGGCTAACCGTAAAGTATCAAATGAGCAAAGTATTATTAATTGATTTGGCTGTAAAGCTTTCTTATCAGCTAACGTTACGAATGAGATCAATAAACGTTAATAAAGCAAATTACATCATATTAAAGGTATGTCAAGTCTTGAGCATTGAGAACAATTTTTATTTACTTTACTTTAAATTTTGGACTATCGACCCAACACATGTTCTCTTAATACATTGTAAGAACAAAAAAAATATGTCCATGTATGTCCAACAAAAAAAATTGGTCCAAGATGTTGTAATTCTCCGAAAGGGATTATACAGAAGATAATTGGTAGGAAGGTGTGCTACACGCAAAAGAACATATTGCCTACGAACCGTTGAAATTATTTCCGCCCCCTTCATTAATTTCAAGAAAAAAGAATCTCATACATGAAAGATGAGATAATGCCTCAATATCTGCGTAATCAAGACTCCTTACTGCCTCAGATAGTCCCCTCTTAGTTCATCAAAATTGCTTTTGCTGAACAAATCCTGCGTAATGGCGATCTTTCGCCATAAGCGTCTAATTCCCTACCTTGAACAGTTCTCATCTCCACAAAATATACGGTTCTTGGTAGAAAAGCCTTTGCTTATTTTTGCCTTTACGATCGGGGCGTTACAGATAATATAACAAACTTGATCTACCCGCATCGTATACTGATGGGCATAAAAGTAAAGCAAAAATAAAAATCTTATAATGTTTACAAATTTGTATTTAGTTGGTTAGACGTTGGCCTGTGGGTTGCAGCTTGCAGCTTGCAGCATGCAGCATGCAGCTGAGTGAAGCCACTCATATATAGCACGTGCAAGCTAAGTTCGAACGGTTTGATAATGACTTTTTGGTTTATTTATTAATTTTGATTTTGCTTCAAGTTTTCTTTCTCCTCTTTTCCTTTCCAAGGCGGATAAATATTTAAACGATTTTATAGCTTTAATTAAATCTACAAAAAAAAAAAAAAATTATAAAAAAAAAGGCAAAAGAAAAGCATTTGGATTCCAACAAAAATCAGATGTACACAATGTGTGTACAGAAAAAAAGATGTATGTTGTTGCACTATGTTGGTGAAGTTGGTATTCTTTTCCATTTTGCCCCTATGCCCCTATACTATATTTAAGCAGGGCCAGTGACTTGGCCGTCCAATGACATTCAAGTTATGCTTCCGGAACCAGCCTTTCACCGAATTCAATAAATGCTTCGGATCATTATTATCCTGCCGAAGTTTCCTTATTTTCTTTGCCATGCGCGCTAACATCACAGTTTTAACGAGTTTTTACAACAAAATTATTTATAGTATTTTTTGTGACACTTTTAGCGAAAGCGAGTCCATATCTTCATGCTTCTAATTTATTTTTGTTTCGTCCTTCCATAATGTTTTTCTTCGCTTCCTGGTCTGCTTCAATTTTTATGAGCTCAAGGACAGTCTTTTCTCTTTATCGTATCAACTTTTCTGAGCTACTCTCCCTTATAGATTGACGTATAATAACATGTCGACGAACAGTTCGGGGCAATACTACATTCCCCATATCATTGGAAATTGTTCTCGCCGACTTGAACGGACCTCGCTTTGCTAAATTAATAATACGAGGAGACGTTTTTTCAACTGCTCCGAGCCTCTCAACACTTTTTTTGCGGTGACGCAGTGTAAATTTCCACGTTTTCCCCTGATTTCGAAGCTGATGACCTAGCAACCCGCCTTCTTTGCCTACGATGATATACGCGACCTATCTAATATTATTATAAACATTAATTCACATCACATTTCTTTCTCAAGAAATACGATTTACCAATACCAATACAATCTATTGTTACTGCAAAATTTTGCAAAACATTTTACTTGCCACAACTTTGAAGAGGAAGCACCTACTTCGCTGTTCAGCTGAAAGACTTATTAAAGTAACAAAGAAGCCTTATACTCTTTGCTGCGCGAACAAGCTGACGTGGGGTTCCAGGAATTAATTTTAAACAGCTTTGGCCCACGAAAAAAGGTTGTATGAGCTTTTTGGAAGGTGCCGCTTTCAATTTCTACGGCATAGAACTGAAATGTAGCTCTCGCACCTATTTTTCTGTCCACATGTATAAATGTAATTGACTGTCTGGTGTGTACTCAGACATATATATGTGTATATAGTATTGTATATATGCAATATATATGTATAGAATAGGTTCAGTGTGTTTATTCGCCTGCGTATTCATTCACAAAGAGCAAGGGCGGAAAGAGAGGAGAAGGAAGAAAAAAAAAAGTTAATGCTAAGGTCAAAAACCTTTGAATGCGTACAAAACAGTAAAGGTTTAATTTGTGGCGAAAAAAATAATGAGACAGCGCGGCTATGCGGTAAATACAAACACAAAAACATTTACGCGTGTGTATGCTACAGCATTACAAAGTAATGACTGCAACGTTTGTTTTTTTTTTTTTCTTTTAAATACTTTGTAAAGTAATTTAATGTTTGTAGGGGTTTGGTAGAGATGGGCATTGGTAAGCTATTGAACCATTTATTAAACGGTATTAAACCGTGACATTGTTAATTAACAGGAAAAACACAAAAGAAACGAATTTAAATGCCGTAAATAGTTATGAGGTGAAAATATGTTTTAATTTATCATGTTCAAGACCCTGTAGAAGATTTCAATTTCATTTAATTACTAGTTTAGTTAATCGATAGCTTTATTAACTGGCAATAAAATTGGTAGCATTGGGCTTAAAGTGAAAAGGCTGCAGAGTATTTATCTAATTACAATGAAAAGGCTAGCCGGGGTTTGCGTCATAGCTGAAGAGGTGTGTCCAAAATTGCACTGTGATTGGAAGTTGTAAAGGGACCGGAATATCCCGAAATATCGAGCGACTGCTTTCCATATGACAACCGTCGTAATGGCATAGGTTTCGCGATGGATAACAAATCGAAAGGATTTTGCATTCCTTGCTTTAACCTGACGGCGTAATACGGTGAAGACCAAGTCATAAGATGGCGTATCATGGCGAGTGCAGATCGCAAGCTTACGCACCAAAATGATTATTACCCAATAGCTCTGATAAAGCTTGGCAGGGCGATAAAGTTGAACCACAAGTTTAAAAATGGCTGCACATTCAGATTAAATAATCCACTCAATGAATCAGTAGAAAATGGACTTACACTATCTAAGTAGATAGTATGACTGCGAAATATTACACGATATGTTTGGTTTTGTGTGATGCGAAAAAGGACCAACGCAAATTCATACATAGTACACTCCGATCGATAGACGATCTAGGGTTCTTTAATCACAGCATTGGACAACGTCGTGACTACTATCGCGGAGTAGCAGTTTTCTGCGCCGATTGCGTTTATCGGGTTCTGTGACACTAGGAGCACTGGTATGCTTGATGAAGCGGCAACATATACAGCTGAAGGCTTTGTTCTTACACATTAAGTGGGTAATGCATCAGAACCGTGTCCACATACATTATCTGGATTCAAGTTTGACGGGTCTTTCACATCCCACACACTCAACGACGAGCGATTAGCACTCATGGAGCTCGACGAGACAGGAAGTAAAGGTGCTGTTGCCTACCACATTGTATCCTGTATACGGCTGAGGACTTTCGTTGGTATTGGCAATCACCAAACCCATAACATCTTTATCAATAAACAATAATCCAGAAGGAAAAACACTGCGTACAATGTTAAAGGCATCTGTTAAGCGAGGCGACTCCTTTGTATATAAATTGGCATCGACCATAAAAAGTAAGAACTCTCGGCCAGCCATAAATAGCCTCTACCCTCATCATCTTCAGAATCAGCTATCGAGACTTTATGGGCCGGAATCCAAGAAGACGTTTCAGGATATTGATTTTTAAAATTCAAAAATTAGCAATTGTGAAGTTTTGTTCCTAAATAATGTAACATTTTGGTCCTTGAACGTCACCTTCTTGTAAAAACAGCTGAAGAGGAAACAGGCCCTCGTTTTTATAGAAACGTTGGCAACAAGAAATATACAGGCCATCGTCTTTGAGGAAACAAAAACAAATGTTTTGTATGAAGTTAAATTGTTGATGTTGTGCATTAGTATTGGTTTTTTTTTGTTGCGTGTTTTGTAAATGATAAAAGCAGAGAAACTCGATATGCAAATCTTGTAGTTACTTAAGCGATTTAAGGCTGAGGCATTTAATATCAGAGTAGTTTGGGCCCTTCTCGTGACGGAATGCCAATGCATGTGTCTTTGTGGTTAGCCGTACGTCTGAGAAGACGTCAAACAATGGGAGGATATAGAGTTGTTGAAAGAACGTAACGAAGCCGAGGAGAAATCCAAGCAAGTTTGCAAAAGAAGCACGAAGCACGGAGCACGAAATTTTCGTTTCAAACTTTTTTTTTCTTACGAACCTTACGAAAATGTCAAGTGAACATTACATGCTTGAAGCCCAATTAATAATCACTACTGCTCCAGACGAAGTGCCACATTGCGAGGAGCTACGTACTATAATTAAAGATATTTTCTATAAGGCGAGCGGACATATGCCAAATTTTACTTTGCTAGAAATACACAGTGTGCGTTCTATATTACACACTCATTGGATCAAGGCGCATAGATAATACATAAAATCTTGGATCGTTTAGAGAAAACCAATTTCTTGGGAATTATAATCTTAAACAATCCAAGCTTTTATATATAGCTATAATGTTAAATCGAGCTAGCATTTCACACAACTCAAACCCGAGAGATTTTCTGATATGTTTTGAAAGAAATAATTTATAATAGCATAACGCCATGCTCTTATAATAGTAGATGCATACCTTCCCTGTTTGATATAAAGAAAGAGAGGTGGAAGACAACACAAATCGGTCAAATTTTTATAGTAAAAGTTTCGTTGATTTATAAGATGAATTGTTGATCACGTTTTTTGGTACAGATTAAAAGGGATTAATTTTTTAACACAATGTTTTCATAACTTCAGAAAAAGTTTAGAAAAAGAAAGTAAATAAACGCAACACTGTTTCAGCGAAGTTGTTCGGAGTCAATTAGAATAAAAGTCTGGCCATATTCATTGCTTCGCATATTGTTGAAACTCTTCCTGCATGCTGGGAAAAGTTGAAAAGAGGAAGGGCGGTTACGATCGAGGACGCACAATCGAAAAAACATGGACAGAGCCAGCCAGTCTTACGTTATCCTTTTTTGGGCATCCGAACCCATTAGTAGATCAACCCGATATTTTCTAAAATGAAAATGAACTTGATTCAGGTCAATTGTATATGTTTCAAAATTTCCTGTTTCTTCTTTATTCCCTTTTTCGGCTCGTCACTTTGAGATTTAAACGTTGTATTTTCCTTCCCCTCCTGTCTTCATTAGCTTCAGTTAAAATCCGTTAAAAAGAATTAATACATATATATATATATATATATATATATATATATCATCTGTGAAAGGCAAAAATAAATTAAATTTCAAATACTTTTTTCATTTCTCCAGTGTAGAACGAGTCAAACTAACAATATATATACATGTAATATGTATGGTTTCGTATATAAGAAATTGTACGAAAGTAATAACATTTAGTACGCAATTGATTTTATGCCACTTTTTTATATCACATTTTTTAGTTTTCAATAAAAAGAAAACTAAATTTCTTTCTTTTATCTGATATATAGAACGATCCAAATCAAGCAAATGGTAAACATAATCGACATTTTGAATTTTTGTTTCCCTCACAACAGATAACGATGAGGTGAAGTGAAAAATTATTCGTTTAAGAAAAATTTTAATTATCTTTATTTGAATTAAACTAAATTTTATTATACTGTAGTTTTAACATTTTTCCTCTTTATTAATATGATTAGGTGGGACAATACGTTTGGTGGATGACGACTTAGCAACTTATTTCATCTAATCACAAGACACGTGACTTTCCATGCAACTCATATCTTATTGAGTAGTTTATCTAGATCTTTTCAATTAAGGAAAGAATTTATCTATTAACTAAGTTTTTATATAAACATCAGGGATATGCGCCAACCTATCAAGATTGTTCAAGAAAAAAACCAAACTCAAGGCTGCTATTATCAAGGATGGTCTGGCTGTGTTAAAAGCTATCCAAAACCCCACGACTTCGAGCAGTGAGAAAGTTAAAAGGTGTCGGAGGTTAGTCATATCAGCCTATTGGGAAATGAGCAATCTGTTCGAGCGGCGAAGAATGCTGCCTCTGCACCTCTAACTATATTATAAGATGTCATGGAAAAGTTTGACCTTCAGAGATACATTGAAGGGAAAGTTAAAGAGAAAATGATGGAAGCAAATATGCAACACTATCATCATCACTGTTAACAATTTAAAATGAAAGCTTTTGCGAGAACTCGGTTTCGCCATACAATGGCAACACGCCGTTGGTGTCCCAAAGAAGCCCTAAATCTGACAGTAAAGCTCAGTCCTTGCGATTACCTAAACTTTTCCTTTCAATTCAATTTATTACTTTAATAAAATTAATTCTTTTTTTTTCAAAATCGGTCCTATATACTGTACTGTATTTTTTATTTTAGTCTAAGAACTTAGTCTAAAAAAGTGCAATAATAACACGTAGCAAAGTTGGGGCCGAATCTCGCGCATCATTAAAATCTCTGTCGCCACATGCGTTCATTAATTGTCATAAAAATGTGAACGGGATAAAATTTATCTTTCGGTTTAAAAAGTTAATCTACCACGTCGTGACGGCCGCCATAATTAGTTTAGAATTAACAAATTTAGTTTTTCGCATTCTACTCTCCGAACCCTTTTTTGATATCCACAAAAGAATAGTAGAGTTCCTCGTAAAATATCGTCCTTCTATCTTTTATAATAAGCGAGTAATGAGCAAAATCTTCACAAAGTTTTGCGTAGAGGAACGTATCTCTGCTCAACTAGCATTTTAGTGCGGGCCTGTGCTCTGATAAATTTAGCCCATTTTTTATAGCGCCCCTAAAGTTTCCTTTTAGGTGTTGGTGTAAGGTGAGGTAAGTGATTAATGGTTTGTAGATCCACATTTTCCTGGTATTTCGTTTATAGTTCTGCTTTGCAATGTATTTATGTATGTGTATGTAAGTATATGTTGTATGTGTGGGTTTGTGCGTTTGGTTGTAAAGGTGAACAAAATAATGAATTAATTAAGTGTACGCGTCATCTACTCAACATCTCACTTCAGAACTATTTACCTTTTACGCTGCTTGCGTTAGATAAATAAGTAAAAATCCAATGGTTGCTGGGTTTTTATTGTTGCAACCTTCTTTCTATAAAGGCAATTGCAATAATTCTATAAAGGCAGCCGCGTCTTGTTGTACTTCTTTTGCAATTAGTGGTCACTCATCCAGTTCTTGCTTTATACTTTAACATACATTTAGGATTACAATTTATTATCTCAGTTATTTGCTAATTTACAGAAATGAAATAAAAATCAATCAATGAATTAAGCTCGATTTACTCATGGATTGTTTACATATCAAATGCATGGAAAGCGTTTTAAATTTCTTGGGTAAATGTTGTGCGATTCGTTTTTCATTAAATTAAACAACATAAATATCCATAATTGCAAAATGTGATTGTACTGTAACGTATAGCATAGGCTTTATTTACAAGGTCTATTCACAAATTATCTACGTGAACTTGTTGATTACAATCCTCTTTGTTTGAATCCTCAGTCGTTTGAACGAATTGCGAGCCACTACGGCTATTAAGTTTGCGTTCAGCAAGTATCCTGCTTAGATACACTTTTAAAAACAAATTCCGCGTACCTACCTTCATTGGAACACATTTGTGGTTATCCCTTCCTCCGCTAATTGGCGACAATTTTTTCGCCAGTGGTCAACTGCATGACGCTAACGCATGACGTTAACTGTCATGGATGCATATTTGATTTTCTTTTTTTTGGTATATGGTTTCTTAGAGAACCAATCAGTTTTCATACAAATTCGTTCACTGGGTAATTTATGTTTTTACTAAAGACCACAAAAACATGTCGTTTAAAATGTCGTTTAAGAGTCATTAGATGAAATATAAAACTATCGTTATGTTATGAATTTGGCAGGATTGCTATGTAATATTTTGAATTTGGACAAGGAGGCAGTTTGAGTTATAATCTGAGTTGTAGGATAAGGCCGCTATGCCCCAAGTCGTCGTTCTTAAGCTAAATATAGCAATAATAAAAAAAAGAGATTTAAAGACAGACCAGAGCTCGATAGCAATGATGATTTTATTGATAAATTGTCGCGCTTACATAGCATGTAAGGAACAATTGTTCGTCGGCGTCCATACCTTATGCTCTAAATACTTTGTACTAATTCGATATTTGGTTTCATTAAGCTATCAAATATACTTAGTCCGCAAACCACCGATAGATTTTCTTTATAAACGAAGTGGGTTAGCACTTCGACTACCAAACGAAAGAAAAATGTATTTTACCTTTGGACCGATGTCAACACCCCGGCTGTGAGAAGAAGAAGAGCACGAAAAGACTTACGTTTTCGTTAATTCGATTTTAAGCTGTAATCGTCGTTGCCGATTGTCTCTAATTCTGATTCCCAATTTTATTGTGTCAATTTTGAATTGGAATCCTCCCTGTCTTTCACTACTGAACCCGCCAAACCTGTGCTAAGCGTAAAATGCGTAACTTAACTAATCTTTAATCTACGTGTAGGACCAAAATGAAGAACTGACAACAAAGTATTGACGCATTTACAATAAAACATTGAATTATTATAATTGCTGTCCTAAGTTCGCACTTATTGCGAGTTGACAGTTTATTTGTTTCTTATATATTCACATAAATTGGTTCTTGCAGATGTTATGAGAACACTACACTGCACTCAACTGAATATCTAACGTGAAGCTTTGTCAATTCTCAGTTGTCTGTTGAAATACGTATGCGCTTAAGCAAATTTAATTAAGTGGTTCTCATATCTAACAAATTGAGAGTCGTCTAAAATGACAGTCAAGGAATCCGAGTCGCTTCAGTATTGCATTCAATTTAGTGATGACTTTATTCAAACCGAGATGAAAGAACACTTCTTTCTCTGGATTGAAAAAGATAATAGATAGTACTCTAGAACCCTCTGGTCAAGCCGACTTTTGACCCTTATAACCTTTTGTAGCGTAAACCGTCTCTTGTGAATTTTACGTATTTTTCCAACTATAGGTTTTATTTACAACTCTTAGAAGATCTGTTTTAAAATTATTTACAGCAGCTTATATATACATTGCTTTAATTCTCGTTTTACTCGACTCTCTCGACTAATTTTCGACTGGCTTTGCCTTCCGCAAATATTCTGTTTATCCTATTTCTGCTTGTATTATTGTACAACTATGTTACCATTACCTAAATGCATCCTAAAATTTGTAATCCTTTAATACGTTTCACCTCAGTATTTTTTGTCCGAATTGTTATTAATCTTTTCTTGTTAGAGTTCACTTAAAAATTTATTTCGTGATTACATTCGTTAATTCATTAAATATATTAAA
>NW_023998469.1:103274-106307 GCF_014805625.2 Glossina fuscipes
CAATACGCCTTCATTCAACGCATAATTCGGGAAATTCCGCACGTACACGCATATAATCGACATAGTCATAATGAATTGTGAAAAATATAGTGCGAACTTGGAATGCATATTTGTGAGGGGTGAGAATGTAAAACCTACAGAAATATTAAGAAAAGAGAAGAAAAAAATTCAGCAGAAAAATTCATTAAAAAAATTTATAAAATATTGAAAATCGTGTTAAAACAAAAAAATTCCTGTAAAAAGAAATTTATTTTTCTTTTTAATTGGTGTTAAACAAAGTTTCGTATTAAAAAGAGGACTAGTTGCCTATGTACATATATATGTAAGCAAAGGAAAATTAAACGTACATAGTTATGAAGATATCCTGCATAAAAATAAACAAATTAAAGTCGAAGATTAGAATATGATTATGAATAAAATGAAAATCAGTATAAAAAGTACCCTGCACTACTGGACGTAGCCTATTTTTTTACTTATTTTGATGATAAAATGTTCAAAAATTGGAACTTGTTTCAGGTAAAGGAATACTTTTCATGGAAGCCCTTATTGGCAGAGCGCACAAAACATGTTGATAGGATTTAAATTTAACAAAGTTAATTTCTTTGTAGAAGAACTTATTGCTCTTCTTCTTTATTATGTAGCTTTCATTCAAAAAAGCTCAAAGACAATTGCTTTTCTTATCATAATTTTATCTTGTCTTTTTACTAACAGTTCATAACAATTCTGCCATCAATTCTCTTGGTTTTTAAGGCAATTTTCTTTTTTTTTTTTTTAATTATAAATGTAATTTACAATCTATCTAAAAAGGTAATAAGAAAATTTTATATCAAGATGGGAAAAATAAAAAAAGGTTATTGTTCTTACAAGGAACATTATAACAATATAGATAGGATCTTTAAATAAAGAAAAAAATATTATATAAATTTGAAAAATGCATTAAAATATTTTAAAGAAGAAAACTATATTCATTTCTACATAGAAGTTTTAGGATATGGTGTCTTCTCAATGTTCTTATACCATTCGATTTATCCAGAAGAAATGCTGCCAACAGATTTGCCAGTGATTACTTAGTCTGACTAGACACTTTAAGGAAATGCATGGAATTCGATTTTTGATGAATGGAAAGTCGAGGTCATCATGACTCGTTTTGTTCCTAACGAATCACGAGACATTAACAATTGGGCGGAGGTTCTTACGTTGATATACTTGGAGTATTCAATATTAGAGTTACTGACTGGTTCCAACAACTGTATGCCGCAAGTCCAAATAGGTTAGAGGATACTCTTGTATAAAGTGCACTTCTTTCTTAGAGGAATTTGAAAATGCTGGACGAGTCTTCTGGTGTTCAAATCAAGGGGGTTGCGTTTAGCTTTTATATGATTTTTCCATGTTCATCTTTGATCAATACGCAAGCCAAGAAATTTTCCAAAGTTGCTGATACGGATATTGTTGCCATTCAAAAAGAACTTTTATTTAGCATTCTTGTTATGTTGAGGGAATTTGTAGATCGTAGGAAGCATTAATGGGATCATTGGATGAAAACAGGATTGCGGTGTAGTCCGCCTTCGCCGCCGTTTAAATATTGTCAATGAACGGAACATCTGAAGTGAAAATTGCATAAAGTATTGGACTTCGAACATTTCCTTGGGGAATTGCATCTTCATTTTCAACTTTAACATGGAAATAGCTGCCTTGCAAACAGGAGTTGCAAGGATAGTCTTTACTTTTAGTGCCTTCTCTGATATACGAAACAGCACGACGACATTGTTCGATGGTGCCACGTTCATTGTTGAAATCAAATTCAAGGTAGGGAATAATAGACCTTTGCTTTAGAACTGGGCGAAGTCTCCCAGTAACCAGTAAACCAATTACTCTGTACAAGCTTACAACATTTTTTAGGTTTTAGGAGTTTTGCCGCCATAATTATTTGTGAACATTTCCCTTGGGTGAGAAAGTTATCAAAATTATCCCACAAAAACAACCTTAACTTAGTCATTGTCGCATGGGAAATCGAAAAGATGTTTGTCTAAAATAGATATGAACAGTTTGGCCATTGTATTATATAGAGGATTATTGCAAAGAGATAGTGTTTGGGTAAAGGTTTAACAATCTTATGTACTGAGATTAAATTAGGTAATTCTGCGTAGTGGATAGAAACAATTTTTGTCCCACTTTGGAAGGAGAAACTGAAGATAGAAAATATCCTATGGTAATGAATAGTAATTTAATAATTGTCGTTTCACTTCCACTTACATAATTCACTTTAGACGTTAAGGAGGATCACCTTTCACTCAAATGTCTATTGTCTGATCTAATACTCCTGCACTATCTAGGAATTTACTACGATTTCAATTCGCGTTATCAGTTAGCGTTCGTCAGCTCATTACAAGCATTACAACTGACAGCTGATCGCGATAACGTCATGGAGCTATAGCGCTGACCTCATTATACTTTGTCTATATATATGATGTAAAATTTTTTCAAATATTCGCTTCAATTCCCATAAATTTTATTTACAAAACTCATAAACGATAAAAGTCAAATCAAAATAAATATTTATACATAACTGTCAATCAAATGCACGCATTAATAATGAAAACAAGCTAATAAACCAACAGAACTAAAAACGTAAGCGAACACATGTGCGTTGACGCCGTTATGGACATAAAATAACATGCAATAATTCTACTATAGGTTTTGTAGGCTTCTTCAAAAACATGTGTGTCTCCGTGTGCCTACGTGCATGCATTACTATTAAGAACCCGATAAAGATAAAAAATAGAAGAGAAAAAAAAAAAAAAAAAGCCGTAAGAACATGAGGCATCACGCAGTCATGGATTCTGGGCTATAAAAATGACACATAAATGTTCATGTTAACGAATTATGGCGCAAATCGATGGCAAATGTGCAGACAATATGGTTTTTGTTGCTGCTTAAACCAAATGTGTTACGTTTTCATGAAATATTTTGAATGAAATGGTTTTAACTCGAATAAAAGTTTGCAGTAAACAAAGAGAAATAAAAAAAAAAAAA
>NW_023998469.1:106707-151707 GCF_014805625.2 Glossina fuscipes
CAATACGCCTTCATTCAACGCATAATTCGGGAAATTCCGCACGTACACGCATATAATCGACATAGTCTTAATGAATTGTGAAAAATATAATGCGAACTTGGAATGCATATTTGTGAGGGGTGAGAATGTAAAACCTACAGAAATATTAAGAAAAAAGAAGAAGAAAATTCAGCAGAAAAATTCATTAAAAAAATTTATAAAATATTGAAAATCGTGTTAAAACAAAAAAATTCGTGTAAAAAGAAATTTTTTTTTCTTTTTAATTGGTGTTAAACAAAGTTTCGTATTAAAAAGAGGATTAGTTGCCTATGTACACATATCTATGTAAGCAAAGGAAAATTAAACGTACATAGTTATAAAGATATCCTGCATAAAAATAAACAAATTAAAGTCGAAGATTAGAATATGATTATGAATAAAATGAAAATCAGTATAAAAAGTACCCTGCACCACTGGACGTAGCCTATTTTTTTACTTATTTTGATGATAAAATGTCAAAAAATTGGAACTTCTTTCAGGTAAAGGAATACTTTTCATGGAAGCCCTTATTGGCAGAGCGCACAAAACATGTTGATAGGATTTAAATTTAACAAAGTTAATTTCTTTGTAGAAGAACTTATTGCTCTTCTTCTTTATTATGTAGCTTTCATTCAAAAAAGCTCAAAGACAATTGCTTTTCTTATCATAATTTTATCTTGTCTTTTTACTAACAGTTCATAACAATTCTGCCATCAATTCTCTTGGTTTTTAAGGCAATTTTCTTTTTTTTTTTTAATTATAAATGTAATTTACAATCTATCTAAAAAGGTAATAAGAAAATTTTATATCAAGATGGGAAAAATAAAAAAAGGTTATTGTTCTTACAAGGAACATTATAACAATATAGATAGGATCTTTAAATAAAGAAAAAAATATTATATAAATTTAAAAAATGCATTAAAATATTTTAAAGAAGTAAACTATATTCATTTCTACATAGAAGTTTCAGGATATCGTGTCTTCTCAATGTTCTTATACCATTCGATTTATCCAGAAGAAATGCTGCCAACAGATTTGCCAGTGATTACTCAGTCTGATTAGATACTTTACGGAAATCCATGGAATTCGATTTTTGATGAATGGAAAGTCGAGGTCGTCATGACTCGTTTTGTTCCTAACGAATCACGAGACATTAACAATTGGGCGGAGGTTCTTACGTTGATATACTTGGAGTATTCAATATTAGAGTTACTGACTGTTTGCAACAACTATATGCCGGAAGTCCAAATAGGTTAGAGGATACTCTTGTATAAAGTGCACTTCTTTCTTAGAGCAATTTGAAAATGCTGGACGAGTCTTCTGGTGTTCAAATCAAGGGAGTTGCGTTTAGCTTTTATATGATTTTTCCATGTTCATCTTTGATCAATACGCAAGCCAAGAAATTTTCCAAAGTTGCTGATACGGATATTGTTGCCATTCAAAAAGAACTTTTATTTAGCATTCTTGTTATGTTGAGGGAATTTGTAGATCGTAGGAAGCATTAATGGGATCATTGGATGAAAACAGGATTGCGGTGTAGTCCGCCTTCGCCGCCGTTTAAATATTGTCAATGAACGGAACATCTGAAGTGAAAATTGCATAAAGTATTGGACTTCGAACATTTCCTTGGGGAATTGCATCTTCATTTTCAACTTTAACATGGAAATAGCTGCCTTGCAAACAGGAGTTGCAAGGATAGTCTTTACTTTTAGTGCCTTCTCTGATATACGAAACAGCACGACGACATTGTTCGATGGTGCCACGTTCATTGTTGAAATCAAATTCAAGGTAGGGAATAATAGACCTTTGCTTTAGAACTGGGCGAAGTCTCCCAGTAACCAGTAAACCAATTACTCTGTACAAGCTTACAACATTTTTTAGGTTTTAGGAGTTTTGCCGCCATAATTATTTGTGAACATTTCCCTTGGGTGAGAAAGTTATCAAAATTATCCCACAAAAACAACCTTAACTTAGTCATTGTCGCATGGGAAATCGAAAAGATGTTTGTCTAAAATAGATATGAACAGTTTGGCCATTGTATTATATAGAGGATTATTGCAAAGAGATAGTGTTTGGGTAAAGGTTTAACAATCTTATGTACTGAGATTAAATTAGGTAATTCTGCGTAGTGGATAGAAACAATTTTTGTCCCACTTTGGAAGGAGAAACTGAAGATAGAAAATATCCTATGGTAATGAATAGTAATTTAATAATTGTCGTTTCACTTCCACTTACATAATTCACTTTAGACGTTAAGGAGGATCACCTTTCACTCAAATGTCTATTGTCTGATCTAATACTCCTGCACTATCTAGGAATTTACTACGATTTCAATTCGCGTTATCAGTTAGCGTTCGTCAGCTCATTACAAGCATTACAACTGATAGCTGATCGCGATAACGTCATGGAGCTATGGCGCTGACCTCATTATACTTTGTCTATATATATGATGTAAAATTTTTTCAAATATTCGCTTCAATTCCCATAAATTTTATTTACAAAACTCATAAACGATAAAAGTCAAATCAAAATAAATATTTATACATAACTGTCAATCAAATGCACGCATTAATAATGAAAACAAGCTAATAAACCAACAGAACTAAAAACGTAAGCGAACACATGTGCGTTGATGCCGTTATGGACATAAAATAACATGCAATAATTCTACTATAGGTTTTGTAGGCTTCTTCAAAAACATGTGTGTCTCCGTGTGCCTACGTGCATGCATTACTATTAAGAACCCGATAAAGATAAAAAATAGAAGAGAAAAAAAAAAAAAAAAAGCCGTAAGAACATGAGGCATCACGCAGTCATGGATTCTGGGCTATAAAAATGACACATAAATGTTCATGTTAACGAATTATGGCGCAAATCGATGGCAAATGTGCAGACAATATGGTTTTTGTTGCTGCTTAAACCAAATGTGTTACGTTTTCATGAAATATTTTGAATGAAATGGTTTTAACTCGAATAAAAGTTTGCAGTAAACAAAAAAAAAAAAAAAAAAAAAAAAAAAAAAATTCGAAAACTTTTCTTTTATTATAACGGAAAACAAGTGACCGAAGTGTTGAAAAGTTCCAACAGCCCATCGAGTACTGATGGTTGAGAGAAAGAAACTAGAAAGCAAAAACAAAAAAAACAAAAAAAAAAAATCGGTGTCAGACTGCTGAGGATGCTGCTGCTGCTGCTGCTGCTGCTGTTGGTGCCGCTGTATTCAAAGACAATTTATTTATGGTGTAAAGCCACTGATTTTCACTGGTTTATTGGCTTATGGCCTGGCCCGTTATGGTGTTTTGTTTTATGGGAATTTTCAAAACTTTCCATATGTCCATAAAGTTTTTCGCTTATTTCTGTAGGTCGGATGTTTGCGCCTTTACTATGTTTACAACGATCACTGCAGCCAACAGTACTTGACACTAAACGTGCATATTAAATTGTTGTTTAGCTTGAAATCATATTGCCGTCTGTCCATCTGTCCATGTTTCGGTATACTATTGTACTGGCTTTCATGTCGACCAATCAACATGAAAAGATTACTTTTAAAGTCATTTATTTTCTTTTATATATGAATTTTTAACAAAAATGTTTACAATTACGTGCATTTCATACATATATGCAAGTGAGTATATTTAAGAAAGAAGTGAAAAAAAACGTAATAATCGTCGAGTTTTAAAATTTTCTTTTCATCATGTTGTTGTTGTGTTGCTTTTGTTGGTTAAGCTTCATTATAAAAAATTGACTTTCATTGAATGGACTTAAAAACATAAGCATTTATGTATTGTGTGTGTGTGTGTGTGTGAGTGCATAACATTTTGTAAACAATAATAGGTGCGTGCTTATGATTGTGTATATATGCATGAGTGTGTGTGTGTGTGTGTGTATGTGCTTAAGTGAAAGTAAGGCTGTTAAAGTAAGATTTATGCTTTGTTTATAAACTCTCTTATTCATATATATTTACTTTTCAGATTTTCTCTTAATTGGTTTCATTATAACATTTCGATCATTCACTATCACTATCGCTGGACTTTAACCTCATAAACCCTTTACTTGTCTTATTTAAACAGGAATTTAATACAATTTTATTTGTAATCATAACCCAACATTAACTAAGGATGAGTCTCATCAACAATATCATCATCATCATCATCATCATCATCATTATCATGGTTATTATCATTAATAACAATTTATTGCTTAGTGGTTTTAGTCAGTCGGTTTTCTAAATCAACCACAAGAAAAGTGCTCTTATTGTCGTTGTTTAATAAAATAAAACAACAACGTTGTTGTATTGCGAGAATACTTATACGAATAAGTATTCGGTTATCGTTTAAATCATAACGCATTACAGCAGGAGATATCGCCATTACTTTATGCCAGATATTTTAAATTTATTTGAATGCTATCGTTAATCTGATCAAGTAGAGAATTTATTGTCATCCTGCAGCAAATCCTTTTTACTCATCACCTTAGATGTAATAAGAAAACGAGAATATTATAATCCTCTTTTTGATCGGCCTCAGAAATAAAAGCTCTGTTACAAACAAATACATAATTATATTGTGCCATTAGCAAGTCGCTATAGAGCTTTCCCACTGGGAAGTTCTTAGCTCGCCAGGTTATTGATAGATAGTTTCTATAAGCCTGTAATTAATGAGTACAAGACTTCAAAATTTTCGTGACACATATTGTTGTGGACAGCTGAGGATCATTTCTATTGCGATGGTTTTAGATTCCTTATCTAAACGCTGTCCTGACACTTTAGACCCCGAAAGATTGTAACATATTAAGAAGGAAATCTTAAAATTTTCAAAGTCGACAGCCATATTTTTTACTGTTAGCTGGATGATGAAGATATTTTTTCATTCTCCTTTGCATGTCGTGCGAATAGTCACTTCCGTTAAGCTTTAGTTTGGGTTCTACTGTACTGCCAGTTCTAAGTTAGGAAATACACAAATACATAACATATGTCGGCCTGGGTGGCCGACTAACAACTCGCTGGTCGTGGATTCAAATCCCAAGTGCGGTAGAGTTTTCATTAGAGCCGACAGCCTTAGATGCTACTGCTTTAAGACTTTAAAATTAGAATTTATTTCTCTGATTAAATTAGTGATAATAATAAGAATAATTGTCATGAGCTTCACGCAAATAGGAAGGTTTTTCACTATTAGTGGAAGGTATAGGAAATTTTTTATTGAAGATCTCTTCGATCGTTAGAATAATTCTTTCAGCTTTCAGCTTTCTGCTACAGATTACAAGTCGTTGAAACCTGCATGGTTTTCAGTAGGCCCGCTATAAGGATTTTTTTTAATAGGATACTCTTAGGCACAAAAATAAGTGAATAGACATTAGGCAGACAGAGAGACCAATAAGCATGAATCGATTACAAAAATGCTTTGACATAATAAAAGGCGAACGTACGATTTTAAATCCTTCTGGCTCTTATCTACATCCGTAAAAACCTAATGTACTCTACACGACAAGTACGACAACATCGTGTAAGATATAAAAAGAATTAGACGCAATGTAAATTCCGCATACGCTTTCAACCTAAAAATATTTTGAGATTTAGTTTATATATTGTTCATCTTCCGTGTCCACCTTACTGTAGCATCTCCGTCTTTCTTAAGGAACACAAAACTGCAACAAATTTGAGGAGCCCCTAATATAATGATGATAATGTTGGTGGTTAGAGTTTAGTAGTAGAGTGCATCATACAATATAACAGTTCGAGAATTAATATCTAAAATAAAAAGGTATTCGAAGGTAAATAATTAGTAAAGTTGTCTTTGCGGACCGAACAATTAATGCTATAATGTCTCATAACTTGGAGATTGGCTGCTTTCGATTTGTTTAAACGCTGCACTCTAACATCATAGTACAAAACTCGTTCCCATCTTCGTCAGAGATCAGTTGTACGCCTTTCGAAGGCATGCAAAAACACTATTGAGAAAATTCTGATTTCTTTAACATCATATTATCTCACCATGAATCCGTGTTAAGACTATAAGGAATTTTGTCAAATTTTACTCTAAAATTATTTTAAAAGGAGAATCAATATCTACTTCGTATATTGTAGATGGAATACTTGTGTAAAATGATTTCTCCTACAACCCAAGACGTGTCATCTGAAATCTCTATGCACTCATGTGTCATTCAAATGTCAGTTTGAATTTTGTATATAATCAAAATAAATTAGAAGCACTTTTGCGCATTGGGTAGCTTATGCGTGCATACGTGTGCGATTGCACTAAACTTTGCATGTATGCCTATAATTTACATGCATATCTTGCATCGCTGAAGGGATTTACCAACAATATGCATATGTATTAAATATGACATAAGTGTTAAAATTTAAATTGCGCTCGAGCTTTATATTTATTGTTACGATTATGATTGAAAGACGCGCGTCGGGCAGATTTGCAGAGATGTTGTCGATGTGTACTTTAAATTTAAATGATACAAGCACACAGGCATACTCACATCGATGAAGTCGACTTTAAACATTGCAAGAAAAAAAAGGAAAAAAATTATAATTAAGCACATTACGGAGACTTGCTTGGAAATATTTGAACTTGAAAATGTCAAACGTAGTTCTAGCTATGAAATCTTGTCGTTATATTTTTGCTTAAAGTTGCCTAGAATGACAATTTGAAAGGAAGAAAATTTACTTTCTTTTTGCACACTTTGTGATTTGGTTCATTCCAAAGAGAATTAGATATGTCCTATTACCTATTAGGTTAAGCCTTTTTATACCCTACGTCAGTTGCGGTACAGGGTATATTGAATTTGTGCGAACGACATCGATTCCGAGCTTGTCTGCCCGCTTATACCTCTGATGTCTATCGATGTATGTTTTGTGTTCGCCCTATAGGTCACAGTTTTGCAGATATTTTGATGAAACTTGGTCTGATTTATTGACCCAAGGATGAATGCCATTGAAAATGTTTCAAATCTATCCACTTTTTCGCGATTTTCAGAATTTTCCCGGCCTTAAGAAAACTGAATCTTTATAACGTAGAAAGGTATAACTTTTAATACTTCATGACGAAACCTGGTACATAACAGTAAACTGACAAAGATGTCAGCTTTACCGAATTTGGATTACGTAGATCTTTTTTTTTTTTTGAATACCACCGCATGTAAGGACTCTCGCGAAATGTGAACCCCCAAATTTTAACTAAATGGAACTCACTTCATAATAAGATTTCTCATGCCTTGCATGCATCGCAGTAAGCTTTTAGCTTTAAGCTTGTTTTCGCATAAGCGCTACGTTTTAGTGCGACTGCATATTCTCTGATCATGTTGATATTTTGCACACATCTTCAGCTAAGATGAGAGTACAACACGGTACAATCGAATTTCATACATATCGAATATGGCGGGAGCCATAAAACGATAGATCATCTTGTTCTTAATAATCAAGTTAGCTTGGACAGGAAATGATAAGACTTGAAGAATTGAGTGCGGACAAGCAAAGTGCTTTAAGTGTAAATTAAATAAAAATCGGATGTTACCACAAAAAGTGCCGAATTCCTCTTAACAATCCATTGGCTTAAATTTCAAAGAAAAAAGCTGGGAAAATAGGATCCAAATAGTAATAGATTAATAGCTAAAAAATAAAGTATATCATGGTGACCAAAAAATAAGACCAATTCAATTTTTTTTTTTTTTTAATTCTATATATTTTGGCTTACCCCCCTTTATGCTGTAAAATGTATCTCCAAGGATTTGTCAGCGTTCTAAGTTAACTAGATAGACGGAAAGCCCGACAATGATAAATCGATTAGGAAAGTTGTACCCATAACACAATATTTGGTTTCTGATGCATATTTCCTCTACAATATTTCTGAATAGTACCTCGAGCATGTTAGGAAATCACTTTTTATGGTCGCAAGTTGTGAATTTCCCTTTGCATTCATAAATAAATGTAATTATATATATTTTTTTTTTTTTTTTTTGCAATGAAAGTTTGTCTGCAGAAAGGATAAGGAAACACTTTTGCTTTATTAACTCAATTACAAGTAATTATGAAAATCACAGTCACTTCGTAACGAATCTTGGTTACTTGCAACATTGGGTAAATATACGAAAATTGCTGTCTTTTGCAGGAGGTGAGCTAAGACAACTTTTGCATGGTAAATGTTCGTATGAAGTGACCGTCCGATAACTGTCGCGGATTGTAAGGCATATGCATGGAAATTTTCGGTCTTCAAATGAACTTGCTTCTTCCGCATGGCCTAGTAGATAGGAAGCTTGCGTCGGCATACCTGGTTAATTATGCTTTTACGAATGACTTGTGACCGAGATGTAGCGAATGCTGCTGTAGTGAATGCTTCTCCTGGATTACGGTCAACACCGACAATGATCGTTTTTGAATACGTGTGACAATGTGAATTTTTTTCATTTCATTTTTTTCGTTATAGTCAATGCGTATATTTGTCGATCAAGCCGACCTTTAAATCTAATCAACGAGGTTTAACCTAAATTTTAACAACTCTTAGCAACAGAAAGACCGATTGACAGTTAAATAATATTTTGTTAAATCAAACTGTGAATCATGCTTTGACCCAATTGTTGTTTGCTTTACTGGATACTGCGAATGAAATTATAACATTAACATACGATAAACAAAGTGTAGTTAAGTTTGTAGTTGTAGGAATACAATAAAAGCTAAGATTTCTAAAGATAATGTAAATAAATCATTCACAAAGGCATCGTTAGTTTAAATCAAATTAAAGAAGAAATCATAAAAAAAAGCATAATAAAAACGTTTCCGCCAGTTAAAAGTCTATTAATTGGATGATTTAATTATTATGAACCATCGTAGAAGACTGCTGTTGTATGTCTAAAAAGAAATAGTGTAAGAAGAAGAGTTAGATTCTCGCCTAGGCAAAATGAAAAATATCGACCTATGTCATGTGAATTTGTATGAAAATACTTTTCGTAATAAACGCTCTTCTTTCGAGAACTGCGTGCGTTTGGATGCATGAGGTGTGCACAAAAATATTTTGTGTCTCCCAATTTGGAGCAAGTAAGCCTCTAAATCCGTCCGTATCTAGATCCTAACTACTTAAAGAAGCTCTCTTAGGGCGTCTACAGAACTATGTTAAAGGATTTGGAAGGTGCGTCTGTTAGCTAGAATCGCGTTTATCTTCACATACTCCTATCTAGATGACAATGGCCTTTCGAAACAAATTAAAACTCTTCTTTTGAGAAACAATGTATAAGTACTTACGCATATACATATTAATAATTGACCATTTGCAGATGTATAGCAGACGTATAGTACTTTATGCTAACATACCCAAATTTCAAAAAAGTGTTAAGAATAGTTTTGAAAACACTACTTTGACTATCTTCAGCTTACTTACTTACTGCTACCTTCGTACAGATTCATTAGGTGTATATAGAAATGCCTAACATTTTTTAATTTCGATGGAGTAGGTTTTCAGATTCAATCATATCTTAATCCTAACTACTTGACAAAGCTCTGTTACGGCGCTTACAGATTTCTTTTAATGGATTCGGTATATGACTTTGTTAGTTAAATTCGCACTATTCTTGTATACCAACAAACCGATTGACATGAAATATTTGTGTGATGTTAATGACAGATCTGTTTGATGTCTTTGGTGGTTTAACGTGGGATACTACCTTGATGTCCGGTGAAAGACGGGTTAATTTTGCGTAACTGGCGCCCTCCATAGAATTAGACAGTCCCTATAAGCTATGGGTCAGATATGTTTATTGTGTATGGTTCAATAAACTCATTTTGGGGAGTGGTGGGGCCTATCATTACCTCCACTTACTCGCTTTAGGAATGATTGAAACCACAGCCATTACGTTACTCCCCGAAGTGCCGTACCCAGCACTCAGGACTCACACGTTGGTTAACTGCTGCGCTCAAACTGGGGACTGGACACACTAGCTTCCACATACGTAAGCATGCAAGATCTTGGCAAGCACCAATCTGCAGTACACCAATCCTGTCACATCTAGCCGCAGATACTCGTGACATAGTGACTTAGCTGCTGATCTCCGTGGAGTTTAAAGTTAGAGTATAAAGCCTTTAGCCTTACTTTACGCGACATATGCACTCTTGCCTTTGAATCGACCAAACAATCTCGGTTAGCCAACACGGGACTGCCCTTCTTTAAGATATATCAGCATCGGGTGCTACAACTGATATGGCGGGCGGACACCATGCCTTCGACTTTTACTATATCAACGTATATTACGTTACCAGTTATCAGCTGCTTTTTATTTCCTCCTTAGCAATAGTCTATGAGAGAGAAGCAGTGCTTCTTTCAGTGTATCTCTAAGCTATCCTTCAGACACCTTGTCGCCAAGTTGTAGATAGTTGAAGACTTAAACTCTTCTTCGCCGGTCAAGACAGTTTCCAGGGATCACCACGACGAGATGAGAGTTTCGGTACATCTATGCTCCTCTCAAAAGCATAGTTTAAACAAGCAACATTTTCTTGATTCTTAGAGGGAGTTCTATTTTTGAGAAAACGTTTTCCTTTAGTTTTTCAAGCCGACTGTGTATAATATTTTTGAATTCATCAGCAAAGCAAGTGAATAATAATTTTTTAAAAAGAGCACTTATTCAATAAAATGTTATCGAATTTTTATTACTTCTTAATCCCTGTACTGTTGACGGTGTGCGTCGCATCATTGTGCTTCATTTTTGCTGGCGGTGGACAAGTGATGTAACAAAATATATTCATTTCGGTGTTTACTGCTCATTTTTTGTAGATTTATTCCGAGCAAGCACGCATCGCGTATAGTTTTCAATGACAGAAAGTTTTTAAAAAAATAATGTGTTTGCTGTGTCTAATTATAGAGATAAAATAAACCTTTGTTGTATGTGTGAAAAATAAAATTATAATATACTCATAAAAAATGCAAGAAAAAAAAAAAACGAATAAAATTTATTGATTTAACGAAATTTGTTATTTGAAAACCCGAAAAACACTACACTTGTTAATGCGGTCATTTAAAAGCGTCGCAGGTGTTTCCAAATCACCTAAAATATATATTTGAAAAAAATTTGTATGTAAATAAACAAAAAAAAAAAGAAAAGAAAAACTAATTTATTCATAATGAAGCACTTTTGTGTTGCGTGTTGTGTGTTGTGTGTTGTGTGTTGTGTGCTATGTTGACTTTAAATTGTGAAAAAGAAAAAGTAAGTAAATAAATGCTGATTATTCAATTGGCTATGAATCAATAAAACATTATTTTTCACTGCGCAGTATTGTTGCTGCTATATATTGCACTTGGCATACGGCACTAGCGAAGCTAGCAAGCAAGTCAGGTTGAGTTAAGCCATGCAGCCATGCAGTCAGGCTGTTAACGTGAAGTCAAAACAAGTGAGTAATTGACTCTGCCAGATCGATATGATTGTATCGCAAATCAACTCCATAACGGATACAGTTTCTGTGTTTGTGTGTGGTTGAGTGAACAATATATAAAATTTTGTACAATTCTCTTCTTTTTTTTTCGTCTTGTTTTCGGTTTACTTTCATCGAATATTGAACGCAGGGTTCAGTTAAAACGCATTGATATTAGTACAGACATACCAGGTATAATAGAGGGTGTATCAAAATGATTTATAAAGTTTATATTACATATAATATATTACTACATGGCTGTCACAATACTTTTACAAATTTCAAAACTAACAATGGCAATTTTTTACTGAAGAAGTTCACTTTTTTCTTTGATGCACTGAGGAGTAAAGAATTTATTTGCAATAATTGCGTGAGATCATGATATTGTGATAAAAAAAAGTATTAAACGAAATGAACGAAAAATCTTAATATCAATGAGTTTCAGATTCAGATTTATGAACTCGTCTCTCTGTTTCTGTGGTAAAGCTTTGGCAACGTTGAAAAGTTAGTTCATGTGCTGCCAAGTCGATATATTTTTCTTTTGCTTTATATAAAAAAAAAAAAAAAGAAAAAATCATATTAAAGCATGTAAGCAAGCAGACGATATATTATGCGAAGGATCTAACTAAATGCAATTATTTTAATCACTAAGGTATAGGTTTCCAATTGTCACTACGATGGCAAAAAATTGAATCATGACCTTTGCAAAAAATAAGGGCGACGATAAGACCATGACAGAATTAAGCGATCTGCAAAATACCTATTTGACAAAGCGTTTATGGATGCCATTCTTTACGGATGCCATAGCATCAGTTGTAGGCCATAAAATACGTCGAGTCATCCCATGTTGGAACACCCTGTTTGTGCATATATTGGAAATAAAGGAATCTACGTGTTTGCTTAGTTAATTGTATTCGATTGGAGGAAAAATTCTGCCGTTAAGTAAGACAGTTGAGACAATTTAAAACTAAGCAAGAAGATTTTACTTTGTTTGGAAAAACACGTTTAATACTTACCTCTAAGTTTTGTTCAATATTTCTGCGAAGTTCCATTCACGTCACGATTTCTATAAATCGCATTGTATATATTCTTCATTTCATTTCCATAATTTATTTCTGCAAAATTTCATTAACTCATGTTCATCTACGTAATTGTGTTTTTATATGATAAAAACATCCCTTGAATCCTTTAGTATCCTATTAGACCACCGCTTTTCCTACTTAACTTGAAAAGAAAAATTCGAAAGAATTTGAAATTATTGCTTACTGCTCCATACATATGGAGATTGGAATTAAATAGAACATGTCGCTACGTTTTTTTATGGAGTCATGTGTAGAATAGGATTATGTGTGGAATAGTACATCGGGCAAGTGACCTCTAGGGCCGAATAGCTGAGTTTCGTTGATGCAGCGTCGCATCCCTTCCTCAAGGGTCGGGTGACTGTGTGCTCGTTGGCACAGGCCTTTGATTTCAAATAATTGCATGAAAAGAAAACCAGTGGTGATATAGGAGGCCAATTCTCTGTTAACCAAAACAAGAGAATACACGATCGCGGAATGTCTTATGCAGTGATTGAAATGTTTCACGAGATTTACGGCGTGGGGCACCCGGTTCGGTTAAAACCAGATGTCGTTCATTTCAATATCATCCTATTTAGGCAGAAAGAACTGGTTCATGGCTTGACAAATCTCATTTTCGAAGAACAATGGTCCAATGATGGCTTCAGTCCAAAAATCCGCACAAAACTGCGACACGTTGTGGATGCGTCTGTTTTCTGATAAACACATAAGGGGTCTCTGGACATAAATTTCGACAATTCGGCAATTTCGACGATTGACAAAGCCATCAAGGTGACCATAGTCTTGGAAGAGATTTGTGAATTGTCTTTTTCTTCTTTGTTTTTGTGGTTGCCAACACTTTGCCGTCCAAATGGCGGCAAATTCAAATATTGCATAAAGTTTAGAACCCCCTTTATTTATTATTTTTTCAGCCTCTACCTACAACTTCTTATAATCGTAACCCTATTCCCTAAGTGGATGATTAAGTATACATAAGAAAAGAACAAGGATGAAGTTTACGGGGTACAAGTAGGATTTCATATAGAAGAAGGGACAGTTAAACAGATGGACACTCATCGTGTAAATCTCCATTCAAAAAAATAAAAATAAAACTGTTTAAAAAGAACACCAGGGGTTTTTAATACCAAATTGCTTCCCATACTTTCGGATTGGATGCATTCATTCCAACGTTTTTTCCAGTCTTCGAAAAAGCTGCTAAAGTCAATTATATCCGGAATGATCTTCAAAATCGTCTTCGATTACGTTTGCAACCCTTCAATCGGGTCAAGACGATATCCCCGCATTGGTTGCGAGCAGAATGACCCAATTTGAATTTCTGGTCAGAAATTTTTGAAAAAATGAATACATTACGTGCCATGAGGAACAAGCGATCTTTTAAAATTACTTATATCGATTCAAATAGGCGAGGCTTACTTACTCTCTTGAGTATCTCTTGAGTATAAATCTAGTAGAGAGCCTCTATGTGGTATACAAACCAAGAAAACCTTTTACATTCGCCCAGTGATGCCTAATCCATGAATTTAATGACCGCAAAACTCTTCTGCCTAAGAGTGGGACCCTGAGGGGCATACTCGCAAAGATTGTTAGACAGGTATGCTATCCATTTGGTTCGGATATCCGGATGTAATCCCTGGCTTACGGTTCCCATCAAACGCAATTATAAATTTCCCATGAACCTAATAATGGGCTATGCATGCATTCATTTCCACTATTATTATTATAATGTATTAAGATCGAACAAATACGATGCGTGGAGGATAGCAACTCATTGTTTTCCGAAAAATTCAAGTAGCTCAGTAGAAAAAAAATGTAAATGTTTTGTTTCAATATAAGTGAAAGTATTTTTCTAAAAATATTTTTAAAATAAAGAAATATCTCTTCAGTATAACTGAGACTTCGGCGTGATTTGCAAAAAAGGTAAAGAACTTGAGATGTGCCCAAGACCCAATCTGTCAGACAAATCGAAAATATATGCGTCAAGTCAAGTTGCCCGTACTTCTTTCATCCCCTCGCACCAGCGCCGACTTTCATTATGCTTTGAATGGTAGAAATTTTCCATTCCAACCTAATATATGTGTATCTGTTATATGCTTTCGATGAACAACTAGCAGCTAGTGTTCAAATACATGTTAAATTTGACTTTTGACAACGAGATTTATCCATTATTTTCGCCGGAATCATTTTATTGATTGCTTAAAAAAAGTTAGAGAACAAAAAAAAAAACGAAATACAAATAAAAATCTTTTACAATACTCAGGCGGGAGAGAGGGAAATAAATAAAATAAAAACTGAAACGGAAACGATGGTCTGCATGGTTAAAATTTGTGGGTAAATAAAATTGACAAACGTTTCAGTTCGATTTCTATTATGTTCGCAGTTTTCTCATTTTCTTCTTTTTCCTTTTTCCTATTGTTCGCTGAAAGATGTGTTTTAATAATAACGAGTTTCGCGCTTAAAGTGTATACTCAATTTTACGTAATTCTAATAACTGTTAGACCGCTATACAGTTGTCTATACAGGTATCGATTGGAATTGACATCAAATACTTGGTAAAATTCACGCAAGAAAAACGTATTACGTAGCAAAAAAGGGATTATTTCAGGTCATGATAAACGATTTAATAGTAAGTAATTTCTTTCGAGGACTACTTTGCCTCTTCTCATCTTTCCCTTAGCGTAGCACTGATATATTGTTTGCTTCTCTATTCTATAGCTTCTCTCCTTATTAACTCTTTCCAAATTAAAAATTAGCTGTCAATGCTTTAACAATAGACTGAAAACGATTAGCCGTTTGACTGGAAGCTATTAAATTTTCAATTCTCTCTTGTTTGTCTATTCTGTCTGTCTATTTTTCAGTTTGCTTATTTGTTTGCTTGTTCGTTTGTCCTCCAGTGTTCTTCCTATGATTGGTTAATGAATCGAAAACGTTTGCAGAGCGTGAGCGAGTTAAAACGCTGTAACGTCGTAAACTGCCTGCAATCAGTTTATTTATGATAGAAAAAAATTTCTTTGACGCTTAATTTATTTCTTCAAAATTTTTAATTTAATAAGTTAAAGTTAGCGTAGGTAGAGGTAGAGGTAGAGGTAGAGGTAGAGAAAACCAAACTACTAAATAATCACTTTTTCGTTTTGTGAACTTTTACGATTAATTATTATTTATCTATTAATAGAAGATGGAAAGCAACGCTTAGCTTAGGGCTCAAACCTGATTCTTTAGTAATATGGTTAAAAGTATCAATTGGAATAAGTTGACAAGCAAACAGAGATATTCTTCGTGTGCTATCTTTTACGCCAGTTTTCATTTGGTGCATTTGTGTTATCTCAAAAGCATCAGTTGGAATGACGAATGTCGTTAAAGCATTAGACTAGAAATCCTATCTTGAACTATATTCCTACACTAGACGGAAGAACGTTTGAAGAGAGAACTTCTCACAGCACTTGGCTTATGATTCGAGATGGTAGGCTATTGTTCGGTTCGAGGACAATAGACTTTTTCTAACTACCCTTGATTTGCATATTCTCAACATACTGATCAATATATCTTCCGCTCATCAAGCCTATTACTGAAGTGAAGAATTTTTCGATAACGCCTCTTGATAGTTTGAGCTCGTGTTTTATTCTAAACTGGGTACGAGTTTAAGATGAAATTTTGTTCAAAAACTCACACCTCTCTCGACATTCTATTGTTCCAATTCGCTGCTACTTTCCTTATCGCTTCTACTTCTCAAAGCAATTCATGATATACTTCCACAGCAATTTTTCAAGCCTCTCTTTCCGTGCAGCATGTTCATGCTATTCAGACTATCCGAGTAGGGAATAGCATAAAAATATACACCTGGGTTATATAAGGTGGAAAAAATATCATCCGGGCCTTTAAGCTTTCATAACAAACTTACGAAACTTGTAAAATTTTCAAAATTTTCGATGACTTTTGGTTATGGTAAAAAAAGCTTGAAACACCTAGACCCGAAAATTTTCTTAGCTGCTAACCAAAAATGTGTGTTCAAAATACAGAAGAACTATACCTGTCTCCAGCAACATAGAGTTTGACATAGAGTCTTAAGTCTATCGATGTCGCAATCGATTGAACCCTACCTAGTTTATATTTCAGAGATTAATATTGATGACCTCCTTTCTTATCTTCCGCTGCTTTTGCGTCTCTTTCCTTAATTTGCGTCATTTTCTAATGGTTAGGGATTTTCCTAAAACCTTTTTTTTTTTTCTTAACAATTCAATACTAAACTTTTGTGCAACTAATTTATTCAATGTAAAAACTCTCCCACAAAAGTTTGCAACATTTACGAAAGACGCTTTAATTTGCAAACTAACAAATCAAATGACTTGAAACAGCTGTACCTGACACAAACTGCAAAAAACTATTTGTAAAAAAGTTTTCATTGATATGCGATGTGTGCGTATTTGTAGCGCAGAAATATCATTTATTCTTTTGCTCCTGGTAGTGGTGTTCAAGAAAATGACGCTTTAACAAATATTTTATTTACAAAGGCTATCATTATAGCCAATGACATCTATACGATATAGGCTATGTTAAGTAACAAGAACGGATTTGTACCTAACACCCACCAGAATAAGTGACGATAGACGCAGCTTTTATTATAGCGATTGATTCATCATCATTTTTCATCTCAACTGATGCTTATCTGCCCGTCTGTGAGTTCAATATTTGTCTTTTGCAAAATTTTGAAGAAGGTTGACCGCTACTGAAAAAAGGTTGGATCGGACAGTTTCTATCTCCACTCCCCACATCGCGAAAAAGTTGTTCTATAAAAAATTTTTTAAAATTCTCGACAAAATTTACTGAATCATAGAATTTCGCTACACTAAATTGAACCGAAAATTTTGGATACGCCCAGTCAATTTTTTGAACCCCTTTTCCATTTAACTTTTGCTAAGAGAGCAACTCTTTGTCTCGCATAAAGATGTAATTGTTAAAAGCTCATAGTGATAATTGATCAATAATAGGAACTTGACGTAAAGCTTCACTGAATCAAAGTTTGGATCTTATTCTTTGTGACTCTATTTTGTTGCTCCCTATCGTATAATGAGAGCTAGGCTTTTAGACCACAACACAATCTCACTTCTAGTGCATTATGATAAAAATTGGTGTATAATAGAAATTTAATATAGAAGTTCACTGTATCTTATTTGGGCCGAGCAGACCTCTCCTTTGGACCCCAGCTTAAGTAGGTTTTTAAGTGAGAATAAAACCTAACTTTTAGTAGTTTACGGTGAAAATAAGAGAAAAAGAACAAAAACCTTTGACAAAAAGAATAATTTTGCTAAATTTTAGCCACGAAGATTACACAGTTTCGATTCGTTCCCATCTAAGGGCACCGATGAAAAATATCCTTTTACATAGAAATCCAAAATTGGCATTTTGTTACGAAAATATGCAAAGAATTAAACGAAGCAGGCGATTGTAGGGTATTTGCCGAATTCAATATTCTTATTGCTTCTGTTTGATAAGTTCAGCAATTGTATACAAGTTTAAGAAGATGTTGCCATCAATCTCCGCTTTTATAGAAAATTTTTGTAAATCGAAAGCCAGTTACCCGTGAACATTCTGAAATTTCCACTAACGCCTCCATGATTTAAAATCGAATGGAAATGCTAAAGTAAATAAATTCTTATCGAACAATAAAACAAATCATTTGGCAACACTAAAGCAAATCATTCTATAGCGCAAGTATTTCGAAGCGAAACTTGTATATGATTCCTGTTTTCCCATTTTCTCGTACCACTCAACCTCACTTGATATTTATTTTTTAGTTCTCCTGTCAAAGCTCCTGTCTATTAAAGTGATAAAGTGAATATTTTATTCGAATGTGAAAGCTCAACATACTACGGGTATCTCTACGTAAGCCTATAAAGAGGAACATCATTTTCTGTTTTTTTTAATTAATAACAAAGAATGGGTGAACATTTTCTTTAAACTTTTATTGAGTATTTATTTTATACGAATAGTATACGTTATCTGTATAGTTTTCGTCTTTAAATTTACTTCCGTTGAATTATTATTTTATTTTTTCACTTCCGACGCCCCCATTATCATAAAAAAAACTAAGGGTTTTTGTATTTTGTTCTTCACCTTTACAATCATGTTCGCTTTAATAATAAAAGCAACAATAACATCAAAGAGTCATTATGACGTGCCTTATATACGATTTTTTTAACGGAAGCTCTATAGAGTATTAAAAAGCGCGTGACCTTTGAAGGCAAAAAAGAAAAGAAGAAGAAGAAGAAGAAAAGAAAGGGAGAGGTAACCGCCTTTTCACAGCCTTCTTATTTATTTTTTCTAAAGACAGGAAGTAAAGAAATATATTAAGTTTGTTAAACGATTCGTAAGGCATACCAAAGCAGTCAAGTATTAAAAATCATTCGATGGCTTTTCAAAGTTCGGATATCGCCCCTCGTTGGCTAAAGGAATTCTGTGTGAAAGTAGTTATAAATACTTTCAAAAAGTTTTAATGCTTTGACCTTGAAGTTGAATACTTTTGAAAATTCCTAAATATCATGCGTGTTGGAGCCGGTGTTGCGGCCGCTTTCTTAAACGCAACTAATCCTATGGTCTTATCATTTGTTTTTGTGTTTTCCAGTTAAAATCTTTTAAAAAACAATAAATTATTTATATCGTGAATGTCGGAACCTATTACTGGCTTCTGAAGCGCGACCAAACCAACAAAATTTCCAATTAATTTGTTGATGATTACGTTTAGCTTAGCACGGTATATCGACTACGGTATAATTCATACTACGATTCATTCGCAATTGATAGATTCCCAGTTAAGTCGTGGAAGCACTCAGGGCACGAGTGAGAAGTGACGGCAATCGATGATATCGCTTTGAAAAGGTCCTATTATGAGCTTAGCGTATCCCTAGCATCCAAAGCATCTGGTAGCACCATGTTGTTTGCCTTTAATATGAAAAATGTGTACATTCCTAGATTGGGCATCTCTTCTCCCCATTTTGCTTAAAGTCGACCCTAACAGATTGTAAAACTTTCAGAGGCGTACAGTAAGTACGTTGTAGATTTGAACTGCCGTTTAGTTTTGCAAAGCACAGTGGAACAAAATTTCTTGCCCTTAATTTTGAAAATACAAGGTGTGGAAAGTATAAGCCGGAAGGTTTTACATAGTATTCTTCTCTTTAACGCCCGGACTTTTTACGAAAGCCATGTGATTTTCTAATGAGAGAAACCTTCGCTTTGATCGACGGCGGCCGTTAATTATAAGACGTGAGTGTCAAAATAAATGAAAAGTTTATCCACATTGTGTACGTAGTATATGTAGCTAAAAACTGATTCACATGACGCTTTCAAATACTTCGAAAGAAACTCAATGTTATTCTGAGGTCGATTTTTGTTGTTGTTTTTTTCTGGAAAAGCTGCGATGACTGAAAGGTATTCACATATTCGACCTAAATGGATTAAATGGATTGATGCAAAGTTACATACATGCTGCTATTGTTTTATAATTGCTATGGTTAGTGTTTGTGTTTAGTGTTTCTACTTTACCGTTGTTGCTGTTGTTGTTATTGTTATTGTTGTGGTTTTTTTTATTGTCTCGTGCGCAAAACAATGACAATGAAATGAAAGTAAAAATCACAGTTAGAAATTCATGCACATATGCATTTACGTAATTAATGTTAATAAACTTGATGATGATGGCATAGCGATGACGTTATTATTATGAATTTAAACATAATCATAATGAAAAAAACTTTTATTCACATAGAAATATTAAATAATTATTTTTACATAATTAAATAGTATAAAAAGTTTACGTATTTCCCCCCCTAAAATACATAGATACACACAAACGTACACAATGAAATATGACTGAGAAAGACTATAAACTTTTTACGTTCAACGTACATACGTATACATATGTACGTAGACAGATACTCGTATGTAGGTCATTTAGAGACCCGTAGGCAATATATAGAAATAAAACTTTTTCCATTATACACATTTAACCCAACAGTGATTTGATTATTCTTATCGCATTATGTGCCCGCAAGAGCGTTGCCACTTCGCCACTTGGCACAACATTTAATTTATTTATGAGTTATTTAAAACACATTAATTTACTTAATTATATCTCCTCGATTTGTATGGTTGTCTCAAAGAGATTATAACGTCTATGAACTTGTAGCCGAGCTTTCCGAAGTATTACTTGAGGATCAGTTCCTTCAGAAATTTGCAAATGTGCGACACAAGCAACTTTATTCATGCTAAGAGCCCATACGCGTAAATTATGAACATTTTTCACACCTTCTATACTTAAGAATGTGCTATGTATCTCTTGGAAATCCAAATAACTTGGTGTCGATTCCATAAGCACAAATAAAGCATCGCGTATTACGATAAACGTTGAAGCGGCCACAAGAACGGCAAATATAAAGGTTAATATTGGATCAGCTATTACCCAAGTGGGATTTGTGTGTATAATCCAGCCGACTATAAACACGCCCAAACTTTGTATCATATCGGCCATGAAGTGAATAATTGCTACACGCAAAGTGTAATGCTTGTTATCCGTTTTCTTCGCATCAAGGTTTATGATTTTTGAAGGCACATTCATTAAATGCAGCGAAGGATGTTGTAAATCATTGCTGTCTCTCCACCTATCGGGTGTTTGTACAGATTTGTTTATATTACCAACGCCGTACATGCTCGCATGAGCGTAGCACAAAGCCTGTTTTCTATACGGTGTAACATATCTTTCCTTGCGGCCAAAGAATTTCGAAATTTTTTCATCCATATTTGTACGTATTTGGAAACCCATTACTACATTAAAGGTTACAGCTATGCCAGAAACAATCAGCATGACTGTAGCATTTATTTCATAGCCGCCACTAATAATTCTTCTAACGCCCAAATAAACGAGCGATGCGGTAATAAACCAAACGAATAAAATCGTGTAAATGGCACAAATGACTTCGATACGATGCCAACCGTAATTTAGTCGCCCTGATGAAGGCCTCTTTGCCATCCACACCGCAAACAAACCAATTAGAAATGTGGCAAAATTAACCAATTGATGCGTAGCATCTAAAGCCAGAGCCAGGCTATTGGACAATATAGCACCGATTAGCTCGCCCACCATCAGCAGTACGCATAAAACGAGAGATATTTTGATTTTTCGATGAATTCTTGAATCTATTAAATCTTCCTTTTGCCGAAATCTGTCCAAAAATATTTCAGGCGGCCTTGAACGATGCAATACCGTCATTGAGATCTCCCGTATTGAGAACAATGATTTTTGCGTGCCAACCGTTTCCGTAGGCATTTAATTGCAATTAAAACTAATTTAAATCATTTCAAATGTTTATTGTTGTTGTTTTTGTTTATTCGTTTTGTTCTGCCTCCTTGTTTCATAAAATGCAGCTTTTTTTCTAAAAACTTTTGACAAATATTTAAAGGCATATCATCAAATTTAATCGTTAGGCAGCATATGAATATTAAATGACACATTTTCTGACTTTGTGTCCGCAAAGTCATTATTATGCATATAATTTCATGTCATGCAATGGGTAATAATACGATTATTTAAATAATTTAGCAAATATTTGACAGTATAATTAATAAACTGCCACTGTTATGGATTATTTGTCATAGTTATTTACGAAGAAATCATATATAAAATCCGGCATTAGGGTTTTTCATGCAATAATCGAGTTGATGTTGTAATTGAGTAATTGATGTAATAACTTATGACGTATGCCTTAAAGCTTTTTAAGCTTACAAGAACTACGAATACTGCTGCCATCATAGAAATACAGTTTCTAATTTATCCCTTATGTAAAGACCTAAAGGTTACACGTTTGTTATACAATCACGCTATCTGTCTAAGGTGGTGCTTGATTTGAGAAAACGAAGAAAGATGAAGTAGGTTAAGTAGTGCGATATTACGTCCTTAACTCGTACGTTTGCGACAAGCTAGCAAACGTAATCGAGGACGGATGTTAATGTAAACGGATCGATAGCGTTTGATAATGTGAGAACGAAAAAGCAAAGCGACGTCCGTAGAATAAAACAGCAAGGAAAGACATAATCAAGAGCTTAAGATTTTTAAGAGAGATACTTAAAGCCGGCCCTTATCCGTAGCATATCCACGGTCTCTATTAGTTTGTGCAGAAAATATATCGAAAATACACGTTTATTATAAGAAGGTAATCAAAAAAATTTTATTCGAAATACTACCTACCCATGGCTAACAATATCTTTTTCTCCTTAATCTCATAATATGCGCCAGTATTCCACGCCAAAAAACAGTTGTTCTTCGAACTTTGTTCGCGCACTTTTTGCTGCTCTCACTCAAACACGAGAAGTAATATGCTTGAGCAAGCACGTCTAACTCTAGTGCTTCCAATATAGCGCGTAACAGCTGAAGAGATCGGTTATAGCAAATAACTCTCGTGCTTGTAGATGACGCATGTGGATCCAACAATCTGGGCATTTCTGAGCATGGCTCTAAAGGAGCTTATGCTGTGTGTATGTGTAGGTCGTCCCATTGCAGGTTTTCTATAAAAGCAGATCCCTTCACGAATCGAGTTCTTTATTAAAATTACTCTCCTTTCTAGTCCTTCCTTTAGTTGCGCTAACTTCAGTTAGGACAGTCTAGTCGTACAACTCTTCTCTCTTGGCTGCTTGGTCATTAAAAAAAAAGGAAAAAAAATAATAATAATTTTGTACGCAATGCATCAAAAGAATCTTTGTCTTCCGTGGTATTCCTTCTGTTCCCAGATCGACGCTTTGCATTGTGGGCAGACGCAGATGTTTCGCTTCATCGATTTTCCTATAATTTTTCCTTTACGAAAAGTCTGCTCCTGGCAATCGACCAACAATAACGGTCAGTAAAATGGCGGAAGGACAAGCATATGATCATCTAACCACTGAATCACCAAATTTCCCTCCAAATTTACCCCAGCAAATGATGTACGCTCAACGTATCCTCACCCAAAATTTAATTAAACAATTGAATAAAACATAGTTTAGGAATATAAGCTTGCATTTCGTTACGTAGCCGTGTAAATTAACAAAGAGAATTTTAACAAATAACTGCTCCATACAACTCAATTAGTGTGTTGGAGTGAGAGTCGAGATCATTTAATTATGAAAAGAAAAATATTCCATTTGGTAAGAATCCTACTGAGCAGACTAGAAATTTACCCCATGACAGTCGTCATCAAGTATTAGAAAATGCGAATTTTCTTAGAAGCAAACTTAAAAGCTCGATTACCAGTAAAACTTAGTAGAGCTGGGATAAAGGGAACATTCAAGGTATGCATGCTTCTGATTGCAAATTTTAATAATTATCGAGCATTCTCATTAGCTATGCGTCTCTTCGTTTATGTCTGTATCATATTTGCGCCTAAAAGATGGCTTTGTTTCAAATTCTAGTCTATAATGAGTGTAGTGAGGATTTCTCTGTAAGATTATCTCCAGCAATGGAGTTTCCATTGGATTAAAAGGCATAGAGTAAGATGAACTACAAAAAATTGACCTCTAAGTGGCATCTTTGTGCAAACAAAGTCTTGACAATTTCTGAGGTGCCATGTCGATGTAATATTTTTAGGTGCAGAGGAAGATACTCACATTATAACGTCCGAATGAGTTAGTGGAGATATGGTTCGTTGATAGACATCTTCAATGACTTACTGCGCATATATATGGTTAATTTCTTGTAGACATCTCTAAACTGCAGATGTACATCGTTTTTTATATGAGGGTCACTCTCTGAATACCACTAATACTTCTCCATTTTTATGAAATATTCATTAAATTTATTTTTATTTTTTTTGAGCCGATAGCCTGTGTTGCTAGTGCTCAATGTCTTTTTTTAGTCTAAGAATTCATTTCATTAGTCTAAAATTAAAATAATAATAATAATAATAATAATATTTATTTTTTTCGTTTCATTTCAGCCTAATTTGACTATAATCGTTTGAATCGGAAGACTGTGAGTATAATTTTACTGCTCTGTTACTTTATAGCATAAGCTTCCAATTATGGAAGAGATTAAATAAATGTTGACATTTAACAAAAATATGAACAGAGGCGTGTTCTGTTTGCCGCAGTCATTAGCGTCGAAATTCGTAAATATGTGTAAGAGATCTCATTAATTGCATAGAGAGTCGGTTAGGTGGGGGAAAGTGAGATTCTACTCGTATCTGCCATCTTATATGGAAATTCTTAAAGAGATTAGATTTGGGATATAAATAATCGAACCTTGACTTGTCTGTTTCTTGCTGATGGCGAGATGTTCACGAAAGCTTAAAAGCGAGAAAAGTTAGCATAAGTAAAGCCAACTTATGATCAATGGCAAGTTTACTGCAATTAGTTTGCAATATTTTTCTGTTCGTTTCAGTTACAAGCTAAGACCTTAAAGTTACTTATTTGTTTTAATTTTAATTAGCATTTAATTTTTCCGCTTAGTTTAAGGTTAATGCAGATAAGCTTGCCGTGCGGATTGCTGAACGTGGCCACCGCGAAACTTTTCATTTAGCTTAGAGTACTTTCCTTGTAATTCTTAACTCTTTCGTGACAGGTTGACTATAGACTGTTTGCAGTTTCGTCAAGTGTTTGTGGTTGTTTTGTGTTAATTTTTTCACATTATTTTTCCCGTTAATTTTAGGTTTTTTCCAGTTATTTTCTTCAGAAAAATGCTTTCATTTTCTTAAGTAGTAAATGAATGGAAAGTTTCCGTTTAATATACTTTGTAAAACTCATAGTATGTAAGAAGATGTTTAAGAATTGTCGGCAGCTACAACAGTTTTGGCGTAAAAACTTCTTTTGAAATATGAAACTAATCGTTTACCACAAAGAAATACGTAGAACGTTCATTTTCGTTTTATGTACAATCAGAAGAAAATCATTGAAAAAGTTTCCACTTGAAAAGCATTTAAAAAATATTTGCTTTTGAAGCCCTTCGCTTTAAATTTATTCCTTTTTGTGCTGACCGTCAGGGAAGAGACTACATCCAGTTTGTTGGATGCTGGGTACTAAGCTATGTGTTTTCGAAGTGTTTCAAAAGTGAAAAAATTTAAAGTTTATTAGAGATTGTAATGAACCTGCCTAGTTGGTGATACATTGATCGAGCTGAGAGTATAAACAGCCATCGTACCCAAGAGCGCCACGAAAGTTACAGCTCTCTTCTATTCAGAGCAACTTATCAGCTGAGTATTCTAATAACACGATTCGCACGTTTCTCCTACACACGATATTTTACTTTATCTGCTAACGTTTTAGTCTCAGGTCAGAGTTCTCATTTGTGCTTGGTCTGTTAGTTGGTTATGCCTGCTTAAAATTCTAGTTTCACAGATTAGTGCACATCGTATATACGGTTTATCTATTTTCAACAAGTCCCTATGGTTGGTATATGATTCCCTCTAACAAATCGGACTTAAAACTGGCAGCTATTATTTGAAAAAAGTTTGCAAATTGCAGATGATAGTCACAGAAGAATCGGCGCGAACTTGCATCAAATTAATTTTCTTGCTTTATGTACCGAGTAAATTTTTCACTTTTTCAAGCTGAATAAACTCGTAACTATTAGCTCACTAGCACGCAATATCACTTCCAAGTATATATATTTAACATATACGTATACATGCACATGTATATATTTATAAAAATATGTACGCGTATAAATTCGTATGCTACAACTTATTATCTTAGCCTACCTACCTTGTGATAAAGGTTGTGCACAGAACAAGGCAAATAAGATGGAGTCGCTTTTGTTTAACACATATCGATTAAGAGTCATTCCCCGTATAGACTTCTAAAGTTGTTTGTCCGTCAGTATGCCTAACTATTTTTGTGTTCGACTTACAGCTCAAGAGATAAAGTTATCATTCTTAATATTGTTCTCAACAAAAATCATTGAAAACTAGTAAAAGTATTGGTAGAGTTTTTACCGAGTGGAAGCATTTTTTTAAAAGGCCTCCCATATAAAAAAACCCGTACATGGCGACGAAATCCCATTTGAAAATTTGTTTAGAATAGCAATTTTATATAGAAATGTACTTGGTTAAATCTGGATCAAGCCCATCTATGTTTTGACCCTCACTCCTTACACCGGTTAGTTTGGAAAACGGTTTGGAATACGATATCAGATAAGGAGGTCGAGCTTTGGTATTTTATGACAGCGAAAAGTGAAAAGAGAAAAGTGTTGCTGAGCGTATTGAACTTTCGTTATATTGGGTTTAGTAACAAGAAAATATTCCACGGATGAAAGCATTACAAATTAAAAACAGTAAAAACATTGAATACATTTTGAATAACAACATAGCAACAAATAGCGAAATAGAATAATTCATAAATTAATTTTTCATTGAAAAGTTTAAGTCAGAATCTAGAAATTTCTAAAATAAAATCTAGCAAAAGTTTATTTCATATAATAACACTTTCTATTGCTAGACAATAAAGATTTGCTTTGTGTTGTTATTTATTTATGAATTATGTTAAGATTACGAATTTTCGATTTATACCATTTAGTCGTTTCTAGTGCATATGAGAAATTTTCAAAGGAAAATTAGATACGAAAAATATTCATTCCAAGGCAATAACATAAGTTATACAATTTAAAATATTTCACATTGTTTTATTGCCTCTGGATGTACTTTGGAGAAATAGTGTGAAACATATTTTAAATTAAAGTTTGCTAAACTATTTTCATCGTTTTTGTTTGGTTTGTGGAAAAAAAAAGAAAAATTAATACATGATAATTTAATTCGCAAGTAATTGTATTCATTTAATTTAACTTTTATTTCGTTACTATCTCCATGAGTAAGAAAAAAGCATTGTTCTAATTGCTATTACTATAGACAATGCGTGGTTTACACAAACCGCTAATTTTATGCATAATATGCTTGCGCTTTAACAATTCGTTCATTTTCAAGTTCAAGTTAAAACTTTATTTCAACTAATAATTGCTAATTAGGCGCTCACGTGCGTTTAATATATATATGGTTTCACAGTCACGTCAGCAAAAAATAAAATAAATTATATTCGGTTTATATAGAACTTTTGAATGCCTATGATGTATGTATGTACCATCATTGTGAGTTTTCAATCAATATCTTACTACTATGGCATCACATTGCTGAATGTATATGTGATTGAAAGGAAGATGCTTTGCATGGCACCCCGCATAGTACTATTATCTCTTTATGGGAAACGTCTTAGCCTTATTGACTGGCTTGAAAAATAAGTGGCTTGACGTAATCCAGTTACGCGTCTTGTTCTCCACTTGGCGAATGTAAGTCCGCGGTCTTATTGAGCGAGATTGATATTTCACATTACAATCCCTGACGATCTACCTTCTTGCTCTCGTTACGATTTGCTACGATTTACTTTTATTGCTGTTACACTGTCCGTGCGGGAACTCTATATTGTCACTTGGATAGGGTTATTTAGACCAGCTACCCGTTTATTAGTTGATTCGCAGAAGATTATAATACTAATGATACTTTAGAGGACGAATTTCTAAAATTCCGATTTTCAGTTAAATGTGTTTCCATTTAGTTGATTTTTTGAAAAGAACAAAAAACGAAAACCTTATTATTATTTAAATTGAAACATAATTTTGAGATCGGAGTTTTGGTTTGATCAGGTAAGAAAGAAGACAAACTTAAGGACAAAGTAGGGCTAAGTTGGTTTCCAATCAAATTTGCGAGGAAAACGAAGAACGTAGAATATTTGATGCACTCTACATACATTGTACCTGTTAACAGCCATAATGGTACGTCCAAAGTGTACATGGATACATGGACATAGATTCGATGTGCTCTGCGTGAACGCAATATACGCAATGAAAGCATAATTTATAATGAAGCAAAAGAAGAATTTCTACACACACACACACACACACGATAACACACACACGATAGACTACAGGATGCGTTTATTTAACGAATAACAGTTCAGAATTTTGCCAGGAGCTTGCCTGAGGTCAGCTTCATTTGAGCAAAAAGCGGAATTGCAAAACCAAGTTTGACTTTTCAAAAGAAATCTTAGTTTAATAAACAAACAAGTGGACAAATCGACATAAACAAACGAATGTCAGAATTCATTCTCACTAACAATGCGTAGAGTGCATTTGGTTCTCCTTCACATATTTTTAGGTGTTATAAAAATCTGTTGTACTTAATATATGTTGAAGCATGCGATGCGTATAATAATTATAAAATGCAATCGAGAGTTTAAGTATAAACATTTATGGCAATTTAAATAAATATATTCAAGTTTGAACATGAGGGTTTACGTAACCATAAAGAAAATAAGTTGTACGGAATACTAAGCACGTTCGTGAGATGGTTGCAAAAGAAAAGTTTAAAAAAAAAACAAAAAAAAAAAAAAAAAATACTGTCTTGTAATCTTGTAAAATATCTTTTATTCGACTATATATTTTATGCAGAGTGCCTTATGGTCTCACAACTAGCTTTACAAATGTCTTATCTTATGCTAATAAGAAAAATGTAAGAAAGAGTTAGACAAAAGTAATGGATAAATATTAGATTTTATATTCATCATAGATACCATGCTGCATAGTTTTGTGCGCACTATAAAACATGTATTTGCCAGTGGTATATATAGACTGTTTTATAGGATATTGTACATAGTGTAGTGCGGAATTTATATTCAACTTAAGAGGAAACAAAGATGATACACAGAAGCTTGGACGCACAAGCAGTAATGGTTTAATTTGTACCCATCAACCTTGAATGGGTGGTATATTTATCTTGTCAAAAAATTTGCGCAACTGCGAAGGAAACTTTAGAAACTCTATGTAGTGCGATAAAGATAACGCTTTCAAATCTGGAAAAGCATCTTGAAAGCTTTTGCATAAGGGTCGTTATTGAAAACACTTCTGGTTTCTGGAAAAGCACCTTGAAAACTTTTGCATGAGGGTCGTTATTGAAAACACGTCTCGTTTCTGGGCTTTTTCACTCATACGGTAAACATTTTTAAGTGGAAAAAAATCAACCACGCCCATTTAATATAATGTAAAGTGTGAAAATTTAATTCTCTCGTTTTTTGCTCTAGGCTTTTTTAATATAAAGGTATCGGATATGAAACATTAATTTTCTCACTTGCTTAGTTTGGCTCTTCTTTACTTAAGCTAAGCGGGTACAAACGTTTTGGACCCTAATTGAATATAATTTTTTTAATATGTGCATCAATAAATTAGTTAAAGAAATTTTCACTTTAATGTGTAGATACTATCGAGAAAGGCCTATTTGAATTTCTAGATCGATGTCTATTTCAAGAAGTTATATTGAAATATCCGATCTTAGTCAAAGTTCGCCAACTTATTTAGCTATCGTGGGTGGGTTTGTTACTTGATCAAACTTATTTGCAATTTATAAGGTTAAAGCTGCCATGTACTGTACGCGAGCACTTCAACTTTCGTAATAGCTGCAAGAGTGCACATGTTTGCGTCACATTCATTCTCGTCCTCCCGATATTGCATGATATCGTGCCCAATTTTCATCAATCTACACTGTTCGATAATATTTTCATTCGTATTAAACACGACAATTAATGTTTGCTGTGATTGCCTTTTTTGCCATTGATGTTTGCATTGATGGCGTTTTTAGAATCCAATTCCACATCCAGGATTAGGATCTGGCTCCTCAATGGCAAAATCAATTCTAATATAAAATACTTTTCATACATTGATGTTGATGGGAAAAGAAAACAAATGAAAAATTTTAGTATTTTCCTTTTTCTTTCCTTTAATTATATAGACGGTTACCCATGCGCGTATAATGATTACGGTGCACGTTTCATTAAAACTTATCCGATAAGTTCGTTTTCACTGTCTACCGTACCGTTTTGTTTTTGCATTTTCTGATTAGAAAACTTCTCAATCTAAAATTAACGTATAATAGAAAAAAGTTTATTCATTTAGTTTTGGCTTTCATAATAAAGACATGAATTTAAAGATGATTTTTACCGAACAAGCATTTCTAGCAATCACACACTCCCTCCCTTGCGCAATAGAGTGATTATGTGTGTATGTTGTTTGTGTGTGCATAATACGCTCGTTGCTCATTGATATGTGTAACCATAAAAATCCTCTGCTCTTTAGAGAGTTTTTTGTTTTTTCCTATTTTTTTCTTTTCATCTGCACATCTGCACTCAGGTAATACTCACTCAGGTATAATACAAAATAAAACAAAAAAAGAAGCAAAAACAAACATAGCGAACGTTAGGAGGGGGAAGGGTGGAGCGTGAGGGCACATTGAGCTGCATATATCAATGCCGGTGTTTGAAATTGCTTTCTGTCAATATGTTTATTTAGAACATTGAACTCTCGGTGTCATAATGATGATAATGACTGCGATGACGGCGATGATGATAAAGGGTAGGTTAGAGTAATGTTATGAGAACTAACTTTCATAAGTGTACAGCAAACACAACTGATAATGTCTGTGTCTGTCACATAACTGAACATAAAATTTCAATGTGGAAAAGAGCACAACAACATCCAGTGCATTTTTACTTGAAAACAAAAAAGAAAGAAAAAATTGGAAAAAAAAGAAAAAACATAAACAAAAACCAAAAAACAAAGAAAGCAGGAAAGCAAAAAAGAACAGAAGAAAAAGAAATCCTGAGTGTTAACTAACAGTTTGTTTACTCTTAGATGGATGGATGGATGGACGGATGGACGGACAGATGCATGAATGGATGGATGGGAAGAAGATGGCTGATGGTTGAATGTGTCTGTTGTTTACTTTAGTGTGTATTGTTGCCTTGCTCTTTGTTTGTTATTAGTATGTACTACTATACGACTACTATTGCTATGACTATCATCTAATGGCTTCCTCTTAATTTGCATAGTGTGCTGCTGAGTTGCTGAGCAGCTGAACTGCCGAGCTGCTGAGCTGCTGAGCTGCTGAGCTTCTACAACGGGTTAGTTAGGTAATGATGATAAGCAACATGATGGGTCGAGATTATACACATTGTCAATGCTACAGAGTTGTAAATGCAAATTGAAGTGTGTATATAGGCGTTTATATGAGTATCTTTGCATTTAATGCCTTGTACTGCTTTATGACAAAACCAATGAAAGTTATATAAAAATTTATATTCAGTGATTTTGAAAATTTGTTCTTTTATTTTCTCACACTCACATATATTCCCTCATATGCCTCGAAGTGTTTTTCAAACACTGCATGCACGTGAAATGCAAAAAAAAAAAAAAATTCTCCTAATTTAATATCTTCTTCTTTCCTGTTTTTCTTACTGCCATCTAAAAATTTCAAGCAACATATTTTTTTGTTTGTTTTTGATTTCATTTATTTATTTATTTATTTATTTTTTCTTTTTTCTTTTGCATATTCGTTATGTGATGTTTGCATAAATTTCTTGTCTGTTTCGCAGGTGTTGCCATTATACTATTTTGTTTACTTAAAAAATACTTAGTTGTGCGCAGTTTTTGGCATTTTCTTGGATTTTTCCTGAGTGTGCTCGTGCTTTTGTCACTTATGCATACGCAAGCACAGACTTGACAGATTTTCCCCAATTAAAAGTTTTACGAAGAACTTAAAGATGTTTGAAGAAAAGTACAAAATATTACGATAAATAAACTAAGAAAACTGTAGTTAACAAAACAAAATTTTGATTATTTAACTACCACGTGGTATGGACTTTGTAAGTAATTTACTTGTTTTTCCTTTCGTCCTAGACAAACCTGTGGTCAAATCGCGGCTATGATTACATTATCCTTAAAAATTCATGCTACGTATAATCTTGCTATCTCTTCTAAACTATTATTTATTATAGGTTTGGTACGTGGTTATTGTCGATACGGAATTGGATGTTTTCCATGAATAATAATCTCATTGCTCAAAAAAGAGTCAAAGGGTTCATATTTTAAGTGAGGTAGAGTTTGCTATGCTCGTAACTATAGCGCGTGCTCAGTCGGTAAAGGCATAACACTTATCGATTAGACACACATACGCTAGATTGGCGTCGCCATTTCCCGATCTCCTTCTCTTTTCTCACTTCTTTCTGGCCGTCAACATGTTACAGGGAAAGGGGACATCACCTGTGTGCTTGGCCATAATAAAAAAAATAAAAGTATGAATAGACGGATAGACAGACCATTATAGCTAGTCGACCCGTACATTTTGACTTATCAAAAATTAAATGAAATATGTTTTCTGAATATTTAAAATCTCTACTTTTTCCACCTTCAAAAGCTCCAACAACAGTCATATGGGTAACCATCCAGGCATAGGGGCGAACCGTTGGCCCGGCGGCGATATAGCTTAGCGGCTCGCAGATTTCGATTTATTTAGCATTGAGTCAAGGATGCCTCTCTCATATTCTGGATTTTTACTTTCATTTCAATTACAGCAGTTGTATGGATTGACGGACTTGCGGACCCTTACAATTAAACCACTTTTTGTTTTCGATTTATGCAAAAGCATATCAAAGATGTTTCACTTATAGTACAGATTTATAGTTTTTGCACATTTAAGAATAGCAACAAGAGTCATTTGACTCTTGAAACGGCCGGTTTCTTAAGTTTATGATATTTTTGTTTGCGATTTACAGGAAACTGAACGAACAATGCATACCGTATGATTGCGCATTTAAGGGTGCGGACAACAGTTAAAAGGATGGACGGGTGGATTAAATCAAGAATGCTTCCCCCGTACTTAGAATTCTTACTGTGTATGCGTTTAAGGATTCCAGCAACAGTCATTTGGATGGATCAATACCGTCCGTATTGATCGAAGAGATGTGTTTAGCGGCAGCACTAACGACTAATTCAGAATGCAACAATCCTTGCCGTTCACCTTTAGTATAGAATTTTGCTAACAAATATTTGTTTTTTCGCTTAAAGTTCGTAAAATTATTCCAAAATGAAATTCGTCAAAATAATTTAAATGAAAGGCACGTTTGTAGATCTTTTTAGCGGCTTTGTTATTTAATGATTGCTAAATATTTACTTAGAAAACAAACAAAAAAGAACGTATCATCTTTGCCAAAAGCCTTGGAATTGCAATGCAGCAGCATTGCTGTTAACATAATATTGCCTTCAGCATTAAAGCTGCATGTTTGTTCGTAAAGATATGAAGAAATGTTTTTTATTTTTTCTTTAGGTGCAGTATGATGCAATCAGTTCGGCATCAGATTAGGGAAAATTGAATAGCTATAACGTTTTTCTGCATTTGCCAAAGCAACGAATTGGCAAACAAGACAATTGGCTCTAACTGAGCTTTTGGTGTCTTCTTTCTTTTTTGTTGAACTTATAATGGTATTATTGGATCAGTAGTCTTTGAGGTAATTTGCCATTAAACTAAGTGCCATAATGAAATGAGAAAGAATTCTTAAATGAAAATTGAACGAAAAAGAGAACAGTGTGAAAAATTTTAAGAAATGTTCTGCTAAAATTTTACAGCCTAAAACTATACTTTACTCGTTTTTACTATTATACTAAGCCTTCTTTACGTAATTCAAACAATTGTTATTGCTATGTACAAAGGTAATAGTGTCTGTAAGCTCTTACCATGAATCTAATGTCTTCTGTACTTTAGCAGGTGCACACAATACAATCGCTATTGCTTTGACTAAGAATAGAAAGGATAGAAAGTTTTAATCAAAGTCTTATAACTGAAAAATATTTATGAATATTTTAATTTAAATATCGTAAAATTTCTCAAAAAAAAAAAAGTAGACCAAACTGAAAAAAAAGTTATGTTAAAAAACACCACTTGAAATGAATGCTTTTTCCAAAGGAAAACAATCTTATTAAATCTGCGTATGTGAGCAGTCAAAATCCTTTCTTCGCGCCGAATAGATTACTATAACAATTTTTACAATTATATTATTAAAAGAAGATAATATTAACAACGAGTTTGACTTACATAATTTATTTTAATCAATTCGTGGATGTACCCTCGTTTCGCCGCCATCATGATTTCCTCGGGTTTCAATAAGGGAAGATTACGAAGCAAAAATCACTATGGGTGACTACCATATAGTCAGGTAGTTAAGAACCGTAATCATCAAGTCAACATACTCAGGTTCAATTCCCAGAGCAGCAGGCTATAGTTTAATTACGATCAGTTTGTGGCCGTAGCTATACTGAGTACTCGATCAGTAAAGGCATAACACTTACCGATCGGATAAATGCATCCCAAGCTATGAACACTTCCTACTTCTCTCCACCCATGTACCTCGGCCCATCATCGTCTTATACATATAGAAGACTGGTCACAAAACAGTGGGAATGGTTGGTCAAAAAAACAAAAAAGTGACGAAGATTAGCAAGCAGCAAAAAAATAAACATAAAGTGAAATAAGTTAATAAGTAAATAATTAATTCGTTATAATTCTGTCGTTAATATATCTTCTAATATACATCTCACTATGTTGTGAATGAATGTCCAGAAGTTTAGTGAAAGTACACTCTCCCCACAAATGTCACTGCTAACCTAAATGTATCATATGACCTCTAAAATTATGCCGAGAAATCTTTTAATAAAATATTCCTTAAAATAGGCAATTGTAATGTAACCAACATGTCAGCCCTAATTTGAGTCTCTTGTATGCGATTTTGTTATCGAAACCGATTACAAGACAAAACCATTGAATTGTTTAACAACCACTTGCAATTTATCTTCCGTACTAATTGCATTTATCGTCGTTCTGTCACTCATTCACCCAGCCAGTAAGCAAGTTGGCATTCAAGCCGATAAGTTAGCTGCTTAAGGAGTTCGACAAACTAAGCAGCCTAATGTGCATATATGCCTGCTTTTGGGTGTAGGAATCTCTGGTGTTCAAAAGCATATTTTCCATCGACAACAGCGATAGCAACAACAGCAGCAACAACGAGAACACCCGGGCAACCAGGCAGAACCATTACAAATCGTAACAGTGTCATTGCAAATTATTTCTGAAATGCACTCAACCGTGATCTTCTTCCCTAGTGCATCGGTATAAAACACAGTGTCTGCACGCAGACACTGCATGACATACACCGATGCCTGGATGCGTATACGTACGTATAATTCTACCTTTGTTGTGGTTGCCAGTAAAGCCTATGAATGTTAACTAGACCACAAAATTTGCGTTTGCCCTCTTCTCATCATTTACGTAATCATAGTCATCATCAACATCCATACTAGCACCCGCATCAACAACCTTTACGTCGTCGTTGTTGTCAATTATTTATAAATCTGCAAGACCCCTTCGCTTTCGTAGTCGAAACGTGCGTTTGGTCATTTACTTCCATTTTCTCTTTCTTCTCTTCATTTCTTTGCTCGTATACAAATCCCCTTTACTTTGAATCCCCTCCCCAGTCTTTCCCATTTCTTTTCCCCATTTATTTATGCATTTAATGCGCATATATGTACATATGTGTGCACTCTTTAGACAAATAGATGTCAGTTATTTAGTTAACGTTATGATCTAAATTTCGTTTTCAGTCAAATTTAATATGCCGTCACCGCTTCTGTCCAAATATATGGTAAATTTTATTGGCATTCTGTATTGCTAAAGTGATACGTTACATTGAATTAATTAGTTATCTGACATAATGAATGTGGAAATTGTGAAAATATGCGTAAATTGAATTCATATCAATATAAGTGCAAAGAAATAATACAAAATTAACTTTGAGAGATTATTTAATCTGAAATTGATTTTCTAAGAATGCTTTGTGCGCTTTTAAGATTAAAATTTATTATTATAATAAGGCATTGTTTTAGGCGAAAATTCACTAGTATATGAGAAGAATGTGAAAAGAATAGTTAGTTATACGAGTTCGTAGAAACATATGATATGTACTTTCGGCTACATTGTCAGCTCAATTGTTGCGTTTCTTTAAACTATAAGTAAATTTTCATCTGATGTCATTTTAGGAATATATTATACGATATTTTCGGATATATTCCGTGAAGATAAAACGCATATTCTTAACGTGGTCTAGACGTGCTTTCATCAGTTAACCCTATGTGACGAACAAAAAAAGCACAAAATTTTATGCTGTCGCGTATACGTACTGCCTGGTCATGAAGTCCATCTGCCATTGTGGGATTCCCTCATAAAATGTTATCATTATGATTTTGAATTTGCCATATTTATGTATTATAGAATGTGTGTATGCCATTTTGTAAAGTTGTTCCATTACAACCTAATTTCATTATTATATACACTCTCTGTATATATTCTCTCAGTGCGACGAGCATAATCGTCATCTCGCTAAATTTTTGAGACCCAATTTAAATGCACATTTTCCAAGCGGTGGATGCAGTTAGTTGTTTAAATGAAGTGTTCACCAGCGACGTAAGTGTGAAAACTAGAATGATCGGTTCATTTTGGTCCCACATTTAGTTATACGAATGTGAATTTATTTTTGACAATGTCAGCCTTAAGACTACAAGAGATGTACGGGATACGGCATTACATTTCAAGTCTTATCAGCTGGCACTGATCGTAACTATTGTCGGTTGGCCCTACTGACTATTGCAATAGAGGAACTGTTAGATTTACCTTTGCTTTCCTTACTTCGGCACTACTTTATTAAAACTTAACTTTCCTCTGTTTAACATGGGACATTTTAGGATGGCTATATTCTTGTAAGTATAGAGATCGTATGAGGACAGTTATTGTCTATAAAAAAAAAATTCTTTGTTTAAATCTATATTGGCTGGAAAATTTATCTGGCAACACAAATTCCCATCCAAGAAATTTTTACTATGTAACCTCTTGCTGGGCAAAATGTTCCATTTTAAGCAAAATTCATCAGCACAATTATTATTTTGTATCAGTTGTAACAATAATAATAATAATAATCAAAGCTTTCTTCTCATAGTTTATTGACATTTCTTTCATTTCATTTAATAAATCCTAATGATACCTTGCAGCACTTGTTGTCCAGGTATATGAAGTTAGTGCGAACCTTTGTAACATGCAGAAAAGTTTAAATCAGACCCACCTTTTATTATTCCGTCCGATTTGGAATCATTTTCTGAATTGATATAAACCGGTCCATCTGTCCGATATCTTCCCATGTAGTTTTGTGTTCAAGTTGCAGGTCGCAATTTTTAGATATTTTGATGACATTTGGTACACTGACTTGCTTTGACCCAAAGATGTACGCTATGGAAAATGGTTTGGGGCGCACAACTTTTAGACCGCCCCCACACAGCGCTCCATTCTGAAAAATTGTTATAAGGAAAAAAATTGAAATTTTCAAAGTATCTCGGCAGACGTGGCTAAGCAGTAATATTTCGGCATTCTAAATTTGTGCACTCTATTGGCTTCGCACAATTTTTTGAACCCCTCTCAGATAACCGTTCCTACGGAAACTGAATCTTTATGTGGCAAAAAGGCCGAATAACAACCTTTCATGGTGAAAATTGGCTTAAGAAATCAACCTTAAAGAACTTGGCCCACGCGGCTACATTTTCGGGATAAAACCGCATCGTTAATTTTGTTCTGATAAAAAGTTGTTCGTGATAATAACAAAAACCTGGATCTAATCTGAACAACATGAGTCTTTTTTTTGTCCTCACTCCTTATAAGACATCTTCTGAGTAAGAAGCCTTCGCAAAAAAAGCTTGCTTTGTAATATTTTATTATCAAAATTAATACTTAGTAGCGGTAGGAAATTTGGATCACATAGGTCTCTTATTTTGGACTCAAACATCTATAAGCTCTTTCACAAACTCTTCTATACAGAGGAACTCTAAGCTTCCAATAGGCAGGCTTTCATGCAAATTGTGACTTTGCATGAAAACAATCAGTACTTTTTGGACAGTACTTATTATCAAAACGAGTGAATAGCTGTACTATGCCCGGCTATAATTTCCTTTTTTTTTGCTCTGAAAGGCCATGTTTTGCTCTTAAGTACACAGTGTTATAAAAATACGAAAGTGTTGTTTTTGCAAGGTCTTTAAGAGAAAGATATTTACAAATACATAGTTTCTTCGGTAAGCTCAGCTCAGGCGATTATTTTCCTACATATCCTGTATGTCCCTTTGTCCGCTATTGAACTGTTTTGAAAGGTGAAGGAATTTTTCTTCATATTTAATATCGAGACTTGTCATCAGCTTTATAAATGAATTATGTTTTTCTTTTAAATTCATTGCCTACTTTTAGGATGTAAAATATAAAATTTTTAATTGCTGATGTTTTGTTATTAAGTGTAATAAATCAAAACTTAAAAATTAAAATTATACAAAAAAGCGCTTTCAACAGATTAGGATTTGACTTTTTCCAATCTTATAAAGCAAATATAATGAATATTTTTCTTTTACTCTCTCATATAGATTTATAAAGATATCATTACTGACATTAATATTTATAAAATCTCTGATAGTAATCGCTTTTGTAGATATATTGGATAAATCGATGGCCATAAATATCCTACATAAATACGAAACTCAATATATAATAATGAAGTTATTTAATTTCCTTTATAGTAATCTATAGAAAATTGAAAATTGTTGACTTTTATAAGTAATTCTGGCTACGTTGTTTATGAAGAGATGTATTGCCTAAGGCAAGCCTAACAATGTTTAACATGGTTAGCTATTTGTATTCATGTTGAGTTTAAGCACAACGAGCAATTTGCAATAATTTTGAAATACAAGCAAATCTTATAACAAGCAATTCGTTAACAATAACATCCTATTCATTTACGAAAACAATCTCTAACAAACACTTCCACAATATAAATAGGATAGGAAATCATTTTTTTAATACTTTTGCTAATTCCAAAAGTAATTTTCCTTTCTCTATTATACTTTTTAATGCAAAATCATTGCATTCGTGAAAACCTAAGTAATTAATGAGATTATACAATAAATCTCTTAACACTGCAATCTGCACATAGCTGCGCGTAGATGTGGACAATAAAGTATTAGCTTTCTTTGACTTCTAAATTGTAAATGGATTGCTGTCAATTTTCTAAGATTGTCAAAAACTCTCAGACCCAGTATCGAGAACCTTGCGAAACGAAAATGCATTAAACAATATAAATAGCGTAGAACATTAATCGGTAAATAGCAGGACGACATAGGCAACACATCACTAACAACATCCTGTCTGACACATATATGGCATCATAGTTGACAGACCCATATGATTCCTCAATAGCGTCAACTTTCAAACAATACGTGTCAGAATTTCATGACATTCTCACAATTATTTTACAAATTAAAAATCGTTTTAGTGACACTGCACTTTTGGTCGCTTTGAACATCTGCTATTCACTCGGCTGACGATCGGTTTAATTCTGGAATCTAGTATTGGATCCATGTTTCATCCATTGTCAACATACCGCATGAGAAAATACTTTTTATTCTGCCTAAACAGCGCAATGCAGGGATTTGTGTTGCCATAGATATGTCGGACACAAAACTTATTGAATGGTGTAATATATATAAAATCTTTACAAAAAGTAAGAGAAATCAAAGGTGACTTATAGTTGAAAATAATGTGTTATAAAGCGATTTGGATGATATAACATTTTTCATTCAAATTCCTTTTTTATGCAATGAATGCCGTCTCAGGAAAATTTCTTATTTAAAGGCTCAAAATTTTATATCACATTGAAGCAATACACACATTTACCAGCAAAGATACTCCTCCACTTCCATAATCAAATCATCTGACTAGAGATTAAATACACACAACCTAAGATTTAGTATAATAAACATACAGTGGACCCAACATTTTTTAAACAAATCACAAAATTTTTGCTTCTCACTCAATGCAAATGCAATTTCATCGGTAATTTTTGCTGCTAACGAGAAGGTTTTATAAATACTTGAACTTGATGAATTACGACTTTTTGCTTTATCTTTTTATGCCGCTTTCTGTCGCTCTCGGTAACTCGTTCTAAGTGGTAGCCTCTCTTACCCGTTAATGTAAGCCTCAAATGAATGGAGAGCGGATTTTATAAGCGCACGTCCAGATCTGAGCTAGACTATACTCCTTCCATGGATCGGCCTTTCATTCTTCCAAACTAATCTTTCGTTCTTTACTAAGAACGCGTTTCATTTTTTCAAGCATTTCTCTTCTGTTCCCCTTTAACGGCTTTTTCCTCCTTCGTTGCTTTATGTCTTGCCAGAAAACTCCAACTTTTTGTATATTAGCATATTTAAAAATATTCGTTTTGTAATAGTTCCGGATGTTATTCAATGAAAAATATGTTTTGCAGACACACATCGAGATATGAAAATTTTCCGCGGCATAGTCCTTCCAAAATGTAGCCTTTATAAATTTTCCTCTCTCGCTCCCCTAAGGAATTATTCAATCCTTTGACTTATTTCTAAGATGCTTTACTTCTCTGCTGTCTTTTAGCTTAGCAACTTATTAAATCTTTTCTGAATTTAATGTGTCAAATTCGTGCAAAATATTTCTGCAGGTAAGCAGATCTCTCTTATGTCAACATTGTCAGTCAAATCTTTCTTATTAAACGGTCGCTCTTACAAGTACTGGGAATCTATGAATTAAAGTTACATTTAATCGGATTATTTTTCTCTCTTCTTTACTCGCTTTTGATAGTTTGTTCTCTCTCTCTCTCTATGCCATGTTTTCTCGGTCTCTCGATTGCCTCCAATTGCTGCCCGATCCCTCTCTGCTCTCATCCACCTATCCACCCGCCTATTATTTAGACGTCCTTCTCTTTCTCTTGCTTACCCCTTCTTTCCTTTGCGATAACCGCTTGGCGAGTAGAGAGCATCTTTGGTTATTTAAAAAATTATTATTCTATTTCGAGGGAACAGCTTCTTTCTATTGCCACAAAAGTCTCAGTGTTCGCAATCGTTCAATTTTTCCAACTCAATTAATTATTTTAGTTAAAGTAATGCGGCATTCGTTTGTGTGCTCGTAATCTTCTTCTTTCTTATGAATAGATTTCTTTGAATTTAGACTTCATTAGGGACCTATTCGTGCCTTTTCTCATTATTGGCTTTCTACTGCACTTAACAAATAACAGTAATCGTATTATAAATTCAAAATTTGATTCATTTCTTGTATTCCCGAAAGTATGCAATTGTTTTTTTTTTTTTTTTTGAATTTCAAAAGGAAAATCTCCTATTGTTGTTGCACTGTAACAATAATAAAACACAGTTTATTTATGATATTTATAAATGAATTTATTAGTGCTTGAGGGATTTTACGTGTTTTTGCAAAACCAAAACAAAAAAGTGGAAAAAATGTAAACTAATTTTAACTTTTATGATAATTTTTAATCGATTTAAAATTCTGTTAATTGATTTTATAACTGAATTTACGATTTGATGGCGTATGACATTTTCTTAATAGCCACAATAGCGCTGCAGCTGTAGCCTTATATAGCATAAATTGCTCTTTTGAAATACCCTTTTTAGATTATGGACAGGCAGCCATATGCCTAACTAACATTTGAGTAACTAACAAATATAAAATTCCATTAGAACAAATGAATATAATTCCAGTTTATATGATTTGCTTACACAATACAATTTTAATTGCATATACAATGCATAGCTTACTCGGCCTGCTTTCTATATACGATACGATTCATACACATGAAAATCAACAATCATTTGGAATGTAAATGTATGCAAAATGTTTTATTTTCTAACACCATCCACGGACGTTACCAGCAGCCATTGTCGAGAGTCCGTACTCCGGCACAAACAAATTCACTATTATTCCTAACAGTATTTTTGAAATGAATACAAAACGATACAATATAGTTTTATTTGTGTATATGTTTATATATGTACACATACACACACACACACACATACACACACACACTTTGGCTTTTTTTGGGTTTTTGAATATGTGGTTGCTCGTAGCTTCGTATGAGTTTCGATCGGAATTTCTATATTTGATATCATTTTTAAGTTTTCTAAAATGTTTACATAGTTGGTGTGAATTTTCTTTTTTGGAAAATTTTTACTGTTGTTGTACTCCGCTATAGCTCGGTAAGAGATTTCAAACGAATGCGGTTTATTTTTTTATGAATGTATTGTAAATAAATATGCACTGTATATTTTGCTCCTGTTTTTTCTTTTTTTTACGATTTTTGAATGCAAAAATGTACGCTCACCACAGTACACTCTCTGATTCAAAATAGCGTAGAATATTAGTAACCAACATACGGTATTGCCATGTATACTGCAATACATATTTATAGCATGCATTGTTAATAAATTAAATGTCTTTTTAAGTTAACCCCACATGATGCTACTCGTAGCTTCTTTGGCTTTATTCGAAATAAACGCCTAATGCCTTGTTAAGCGTTGTAAAATGTTTTGCTTTTACCTTTTATAAGAAAATCTTTCTTCTATACAGACTTTCAATTTCTCTTTATCGAAAATTTATATGTTAAGCAATTTCTACTTTTAGAAACACAAATCTATTATGCTCTATAAAGGAGAAGAATAACAAACAAAATGCCTTTATTCTAGCTCGAAGCGGTTAGAGAGTTTTAATAATCGAGCCTTTGTTACGAAACCCTCTTGACGCAACCACTTACTTGTGACACAAAAACCTTAAAACTCTGGATAAATTGCAAAGTTAGCCTTTGTTGAATTTCTCGTTGTAAAAGATATTTCCCACTCTGCGAGAGATTACATGTATATACAACCTTTTTCAAAAATAAAATTTTACAAATAAACAAGCAAAACAACTTTACTAGGCCATGGCCAACCATTAAATACCCTACTCATAAAACCGGGTTTCAAAATAAGTTCGTTATATGGGAGGCGATCGAATAAGTGGCTCAATCCAGATCATTTCCAACAGTCTTTGTCCTTGAACCAAAACATCTCGGTGTACCAAATTTCATCAAAATGTTTCGAAAATTGCGACCTCTAGAACGAATACAAGAAAACATGATGGGCGGACGGACAGACAAGCTTGGATCGATTCAGAAAATGACTCTAAATCGGCATAACCAAACCTGAATGTGTCCATTTCAAGGAATTCTGGGAGCTGTTAAACATCTGCACTACGAGTGGGATGTGGGGTATAAATAGTATCCAATAAAGGTGGGCGAGAAGATATGTTATTTTTCTTGTTATATTACATACTGAGGAAAATTGCAGTAATTTGGACGAGCCGGATAGTGTAAAATTGCTGGCACAACCATTAGCTCTCCAAATAAAAGAAAATTTGAATAAATCTCTCTCACTGTAAAAACTTAGCGGCTTCGAAGAGAAGTAGTTGTTGAGCCATTTGCGTACATCTTCGTCTTTTGTGAATCGCCGATCTGCAAAGTCGGCTAAATTTTATCTGAATAAAGGATAATCAAAAGGACTCAGGTCTGAAGAATAATCCGCAATGGGCCGAAGTTTCTACCCCTAGTTGAAGATCACTTCCTTGGTTGCTTTTCCTGCAGATCTTAACTCTACAATTTTTGTTTTCTTCGGTTAGGTCACGAGGAATCTATTTCTTGTTTGGTATACGTTATTATGCAACCGATTTCAATGTGGGCAATCGTTTGCATATCTATTGTAGCTTCAAATTATTTAATAAACTGATTGCGGTTCAACCATCTTCCACTTTTTGACCGGGGGATGAGATTTTATTGCGTTCTCATTATTTGACATAGTTATTGGCATTCTTTGCGAATGAAAGTACAGCCTATATTTCAGGAATCAAAGCCGAGTCTTCTGTGTAAATCAGATGGACCCATTGACATCTTTAAGTGATTTATTTCGATCGAGAGATGAAACAAATTTCAAACATTAAAGAAACAAAAAGGTGTTGACCATTTAGCCAATTCTTGTGGCTGACTTTACAATGTAGTATGTACGTTCCATATGCAGTACTCGTGCGTGAAGTCTTCTGCATTGTCTTCATTCATTTCGGAGATCTTATCCCTTGCTTTTCAATACAATTGCAAAGAATTTGCTCTCACTTAATATTTCTCATATGACAACGTAATGATCTTTATCTTAGTCTTAGCTGTTATTATGGGAATGGCCGAAATAATTGTGTGGGTCAATCAATCAATCCCGCAATTCGGACAAAATCTAAAGGAAAGAGTAATTCGTTCAGTAGACTGATCGAGAAGAGGCCTTTGTAAAGATTCCCCATTAATTGTAGTGTGCTCTACACAACTTGTTGCACGGTGTATATTACAGAATGACTTTAAATAGAACCACCTTTTGTTTTACCGATCGATGCAGAGTAAATTGATGAATCGATCTAAGCTTGTTTGTTTGTGTTCGCTACTTTTGAACGTACAAGTCACAATTTTTAAGTTATTTTAATGACTGGGCTTTGGCCAAAAGGTGAATCCAATTGAAAATGTATTGGATTGGATCGCATTTTCTACCACATCCCATATAACGATCTATTTTGAAAAGTCGTTACATGAAAAAAATCGCAGCTTTCAAAATTCTTCGACAAAGGTCACTGAAGAGTAATATTTCGCATTGCAAATTGATGTAAAAAATTTGAATCTCTATGGGGCAATTGCTTCAATCGCCTCCGATATGTAACAGTTGCGCCA
>NW_023998469.1:156707-182134 GCF_014805625.2 Glossina fuscipes
AGAACTAATGATCGCCTTTTTTTTGTTTTTTCTTTCTCTTCTTCTTTTCAAATATGTATGATTGTGCGATATATAATAGCAGAAATAACCGTTTTTTGTGTTACCTTAAGCCAAACAAATCATTTTTCATTAAAACCCAATAAATTCATCTATTTTCCTTGCCATTCATACATTTACGCAAGCATGCATGCATGTGTAAGTAGAACATGAAATAAAAAAAATAAAAAAAAGAAACACTTTTTACCGCATATATACAACTGTCATGTTCATAAGAGCATTTTTGCTTTTTTCCATCCTCAAAGGCAATATTTTATGCAACACCAGCCACTTGACTCCTTTATCGGTTTTTTTCCCCTTTTTTTTTTTTGGTTTCGCTTTTTGTTGAAAACATTCTTTAGTTTTTATTCTCCATTGAGGTATATAGGTGTTTGTTATGGTTAAAAAGTTTAGCAATCTCTTTTCGCTTCGAAATTGTGCATTTACTAACCATATTCATCTGCTTCTACTTAAGCTAATGTATGCTTAGAAATATTTAATTGTCATAGCGTTTCTCTTTCTTTTCTTTTTTTTCATTTTTTTTGCCTGCAATCTGAGAATGTGTTTCTATGTTTTCGTTCTTGCTAGTCTTGTATCCATCAACGTTTCGTTGTAGTTTTGTATTCGAAGTAAATTTCAAGCATTTAATCAAATGCTAATAAAAGCGAACAGGAGATCTACGTGTTTGTCCATGTATTGTATATCGTTTACAATTGCCCGGCATTATTGCAAACCATAAATAGTGTCTCTTCGAATGAATCGAATGATATATCAATATTTGTTTTTGTAATAACAAATAATTCATAATTAATTAAAGAAATATACATTTCTCTAATTTGACTTAGGGCAGATTAGATGAATCTACGTACTCCGATAGCGTTACTTAACTTCTTCTTAGCCATAGCGGGTACTTTATGTGAATTTGTGGATGGTATGATATGTAAAAGGATTTTTCTTTGTTTTGTTGTAAAATATCTATGTTTGTGGAAGAGGGTTGAATCATTGAGTCATTACGTCTGTAAAGTTGCTCATTAAGTCGGAATGTCCATAAGAAATGTTTTTATAAACATTTGCTTATTGTTAATAGTTAAAAGATGAAAATGTGTGAGACAATGTCTCACTTGTTTTGTTCTGCGTTTCTCTAGATATGTGAGAATAAGCTTTCAACTACATGCATAAGAGCGCGAGAGGGTGCACAGGTGTTGCGTTCTTCGCAAAGTATTTTTTCCTTCAATGTGTAAAAGCTTCGAGTTGAAAAGCTTTTTTTTATTTGAGAGTTCTGCACATTATTTGCTTTTGATTTTGAGTGAAAATTTTTGCATTAAGTCTACAATTTTCTAATAGCATCTATTCGATTAGAACAAAATCATTATTAGTTTTAAGCCCATTTATAATGGGGACAAGATCTTTTTTTGTTATAGCAGCGTTTTTGTTTTTGCCATAGTAGGATATAAGACCTGCATATAGTAACGTTAGAAATGGACCCGATATTGTGCGCTTTACGAGGGAAAGATTTGAGATTAGTGGAAAGAACAAGAAGCATTGTTTTCGTACCGAAACGTTCTGCAACTTGAGCGAGTTGTAATAAAGATTTGCTCAGATTTTAATGCGGCGCCTACGTTTTGATCTTTTCGGTCCGCTACGTTTTACACCTACCTTATCATCGATTGATGAGAGGTATATTCATTTCGTCAAAACGTTTGCAATACTCAGAAGGACGCTCCAGAGACTCTATAAAGTCTTTGTGCGCAGATTGGATATCTTGGTCAAAGCCCAGGCCCAGAGTAAACCATAAACTGGGCGCATATCTGCTCCTCCAAGCAAAAATTTGTGTGGTTTTGCTTATTACTCATAAAAAATCTGGAAGGCTGAAATTTTCTCTACTTGCTTTATGCAGAAGGAGGGAGGATGTAAAAAAATGAAAAAAATCGATCTCATCTGCAGGAAGTTATAAGAGATCAAATTTTTATTTCGGAGGATTCGTTGCAGTTTTCTTTGCAGTATAATTAAACGGGCGTCAAAGTGGTATAAAAGGACTTGAAGAATAGAATGCGACAAGCTAAGTGTGTAAATTTGAAATTAAATATCACGGACGTCACAGAGGTCGCCGAGGTTAACTTTCTGTCCACAATTCCATTGATATGGGTATAAAATAAAAGGGTTTGGGGAATGGATATAGATAGGATGATTGTGATGGGTGTAAAATATTTTGGAAGCTGCCGAGGCAAAATTTAAACATTTTTAAAGCGTATCTATAATAATTATCAGGTTACCTCTATACGTACATGTTGATATAAAAATCAATCATACTTTCGCATTTCATTGCTGAGAGTAATTTCAGTGATCAACGTAACGTAATTCAGTAAAAATTTGAGCGGAAGCATGGAATTGCTTTCTGTGTCTGTGTTAGATTAATGGTCGATAAGGCAGCATTGAGCGAAACCAAAAAATTACTGAAATTATCCTTTGCTTACAATGGAAAAGCAACAAACATGATAACATAAAAATGCTGCGTTAGAAACGTTATCGCGAAGGCAGGCGGACGCTTAACTTGTAAGCAATTTTTCATTTTTTCACATTTTAGTTTTTCGTTATTCACTATATGTTTTTATGCAAAAAGAAAGACACACATTGGTAAGTGGAACTTAACCACTCAATGGTTTGATTGCAACGTAAACAGCTATCATATGATGAAATTAGTGAAGAGCTTGCAATGTAGAAAAACCAGTTCTTTTGTCAAGTCGATTCTCTGGAAAGATTTGTAAATAAAAATTTCAACTAAGCAGCAAGGACGACCTGTATAAAGACTACCTAAGACCGCATTGCTTGAAAATACGGAGGAGGTATGAAAGGGCTTGAAGACTATTCTAACAACCCATTATGAAATATGACGACTATTTTGGTAGATTTAAAACATCTTGTACCTTCCGAAGCTTATGATCAGGTATAGGAACTCGAAAGCGAAGAGGTTGCATATATATGACGAGATATCAGGCTTTAAAGAGTGCTAAAGTGCTTACTTTAGTGCTTTGATCGAAATCTTAAACTGGTTGCTTGGCCTCCGAACGATCGTATATTTTGGACAGACTTTGTGCCTAGATAGCGCGGAGTCGCATCCATAAAAGCAAATGCTTGTAGACAAATAAAATTAGCTGCAAAGTACGCTACGTGCATAATCGGATTTAGTGTTCACGACAGATACTTCTCCGTAAACTCGTAGAGACACTGGACGTTTAGGAAGACTCTTCCGTTGCGATAATTTTAGACTTTCACGCAGCACAACGCAAATATATTCGCAATTTTATTGCGGAAATGTTAGCCTCCGAGATGCTCCTCGCTTTAATTCGCCAATCACTAGTTGTGTGGGCAAGACTTCAATTAACTTTGAGTGGTAATTGAAGACGATAGATCTCATGTACAAGCTTAAGATCGAACCCTCAGTTATTTCAAGATATTTTGCATTCAAAATTACCACTGAGGGCGTGGGCGAAAATGCGATAATATTTAGATATTTCCGCGAATAATTTAATTCAACTATATTAAGATCTCCCTTCAATCGAAAATAAATCGTCTTCTATAAGTTTCACACGGTTTTATATATTAGCAGAATTTTAAAAACTCACCTCCCTGTTATTCTAATCAAAAATCGACCTCTCTATTTTTTTAGTCCTCAAGTCTTCAAAACAAAATTTTTCTTTATAACTATCGCAGAATTTTAAGCTTTTAAAATACTAAGATTTCTGCTTAAATTTCAAGTTCAAAAATCGTTTAATAACAAGTTCTTAAGCATGTGCATGTACAGCATGTGTAATTACAATTTTTAAAATTATAAAATTTTAATTGCGCTTTCGAAGCTTTACTCTCTTCCTAAAAGCTTTTCGCGATTATTGTACTCAAGTTTTTTCGTACACGGAACTTTTACTCAGGGTCCTGACGTATAAAGACTCAATTGTATCCTTAGTTAGTAGCTTTATTTTAAAGAGAGAGCATAAAAAACGCATAGAAATTTAGTTGATACTCGACACTCGTTGTAAACGGTTCCTTCATAAATATATAGAGAAACGCTGCGAGAAGCGTTTCACACGCGTTCATAAAATACAAATCATTTCATTAAATATTTAGGGGACAAGAAAAAATAAATGCAAGAACATAACAAAAAAAAAAAAAGTATTTATCGTAAAGTAAAACAAAAAAAAAAAATAATATAATAATAATAATAAATAAAATTAAACGTAAATAAAAAAAAATATATGCACAGCAAGGTTAAAAAAGGATTAACTTTCTCGTTACTAACAAAAAATTTTTCTCCACTAACTCATTAACCTTTACTTAATTGAATAAAAACGTCTATGTATCAAGGCATTTATGGCTTTTGCAAATGCATGCTTACATGCCTGCCTATCTATGTATTGCTCGTAATATCGTTGTAAAGTGTTCTGTAGAGCATTGTACGTTATGTTCGAATTCGTTGTTAGACAAAGACAAAAAAGTAAAAAAAAGGTCCTTTACGTTCATGTTCAACGTGGTTTTACCTACTTGTTTGTTGTTGTAGTGTGTAATAATATTTTCACTCTTTTCGCGTCTTTAACTCTTTCCTCTCCTGCCTGTGTATTGAAAAAAAAAAAAAGTTTTAGTTTCAACTGTAGTTGCTCTCTTTTTTATGAAAGTAAGATATTTACTTATGCGAGCAAGCATACGCACGTTGAAAATTTCCTTAAAAAGTTTGCTTCAGAGGCTCAACGATATGTGAAATATATTTGGCTCTTGTCTTCATGTACACAGAAATGTTGAAGTAAGTCATATAAATGCGAAAGAATTCGCCGCCCTTAACGAGTTAAATAAATGCAAATTTAAAGGAAGCCGAGAAAGCAGGCTTTCATTAAATATGGAAAGGATAAGGCAAAGTCCATAAGTTGTACAAAAACACTGTAATAAATATTCCTATAACTGATCTTGGTATCAGTCATAATTGAACGCTACTATCGAAATCGTTGTGAATTATATGAAAATAGAAAAGAATATATATATATATATATATATATATATGTATATGTATGTAGCGTTTTTTGCTTTCTTTTTCAACCGCTTTACAAAACGCTTGCTTTCTTTCCCACACGTACATGAAATCAACGTTTAAAAGCTCTTTTCATCTCTTATGAAATGCTTCATGTTCGTAATGAGATGTATATGCTTGTGTGTGTGCGTGTGTGTGTGTGTTTATAAGTGAAGTGTGTCTACTCAGACGTTATTAATGTTTTACATGATCAAGTTCAATTTATACCCAACAAGCACATTGCTACATAAACGTTTGCAGCCATACGTATGTATGTGTGCACACGTGTGCTTTTTTATACTTTTGCCATTTATATTAATATTTGTGTTTGCATTGTTGCCGTATACACATATTTAATATAAATATAAACTGTCCAAAGGATGCATACGGCTATTGAAGATTTCTGCACTCTTCTTTTAATATAAAATGAAAATATTTATAGCAAACAATTTAATTAAAATTAAATCATCATCGTCATCGTCGTTTTAAAAAAAAAAAAAAAATCATCGTCATCATCATCATAATTCGTGTACACTTTATTTTACTTTAATAATATTTGCTTTAAGGTTTTTATATACCGGTACTGTGCATTGTTATTGCTGTTTTCTCTTACGCCCTTAAACACACACACACACGCACCTATGCTACGTACGTATTATGTGTATTTTTATTTCTGCTAAATTACTTGCGTTCACAAGTATTTCTGTAATATACGCTGTTGTAGTTACTTTTTTTTACACGCCATGACGTATGAGTGATATTACAACATAATGAATTTTTGCAAAATTAACGATTAAAATAACAGATAAATGTTGTTTATATTCATTATACATAACGTAGCATATGTTGGTTGGTGTGTCAAGATGTCAGATCCAGACATAGATTAAATGCTTTTATCCAAAAAAAAACAAGAAAAGAAATTAATTTGTCCTTTTCCCCATTTTCAGTAATCACTGAAAATCGAATACACATTATATTCCTTCTCTCCTTCATGCTTAATTCTCATCTTTCTCAGGCGGGATGATAAGGTTTTCACTTTCACATATCAAATAGAACGTTTCATATGATCCTCTGCAGATCACATGGCCTTAAATTCGGCCCATTTTGTCTAGTACGATACAGTTCACGAAGTCAGTTATGGCATTAATATTAATCGCTAGAAAAAGCCATTTATTCTTCTTGGAGAAGAGAAGGTTCGCTTCTTTTAAGGTTGTCTCTTAAAAAATTATTCACTTCTTGTCGAAAGGAAAGCTTTCATTCTGTACTTCTATAGAACAGCGCAACGTACAAATGTTGCTCTTGTTCATGTAACATGAGCCGACCACACCTAGAGATTCATCGGCCTATTTTTTAGCAATAAACTTTAACTTTTAATTTGTATACAAGGATTTAGTTGCTTTTCAGAAACTTTATGTGATGCTGTTAATGAACTCATTGTACTTAATAGGCTTACCCTTATATTAGCAGCTAAATCAGTAGTCAGAGTCCGAGTCGGAGAAGAAAAAAATGAAGAAGAAGTCAGAGAGAATTACAATTCTTTTAAATCATAAGCTGGGCCGCTGTGTGCAGACCAAACATCTCAAGCAATTGTTTAGATGGAAATATTAATTCTATGATAGCTAGAAAAAGCTAAAGGAAAAGGTGGCTGGAAAAAGTTCGCCCAAAGGGTATTTGATCCGCCATGTCATAGTTTCCTAAAGCAAAGTTTTAAGTTCGTTTTGCTTATTAGTTCTATTCTGTAAAAGTATTTCCCCACCTGCTCTCTCTGGAAAGGCTTTCTAGATCGGAAATAAAACCGACCTTCAATTTTTTGCTTTGAACTTACTTCTAATCTAGCGGACAGAAGATATGAAAAATATAATTCTCCTGATTGATACCAACGTTGTCTATGCTTTCGGTACGAAATTGAGATAATTGCTACGATATTAAATGTTTCTACTTCCTTGAATATTAAGCGCCTCACGTCCGGTATACAGTTTCACAGTCAGGTATTATTAATCTAGAGGAATGAGCTTTAAAAAAAGTTTTAATGGCCACTGCCTTGACTTATGGTTTTCTATTTAGGGTCGCAAAAAGAGCTCTGGTAACATTTAAGCACAGATAGATATTTTAAATATTAGAAATTATAAGTCGATTTATTCACTTCACTTAATAGCAACTTGAATATTTCACATCTTTCCCTTAAAACAAAGCGATCAGGAGAGGAGCAAAGAGAAAAGAATAATACTGGACGCGTCTTCTTTTGAAAAACCAGACTTTCTCACTTTCGATTGTACTCTGGACACGCTTTGGTCCTCTGACCGATTTGATTCATTTTCAAGGCCAAAATGCCGGTAAGAAAATCCAATGCTTTTGCTAAATTCTTTACAATCTGATCAGTCGCACAGATGGACGTGAGGACAGACGGACATGCCTTGATCGATTCACAATTTAATACTGGTTAAGAATGTATATGCTTTACAATTACATATGCATTTTTCGTTTTATAAGCTGCAAACATTTCTTCCTCAACCAAAGAAAAAAGAAAAAATGGTTAAACAAGATCAATTTAATCTTTTCTTTCTTTTATTTATTTTTGAGTCTAAATCTATTTCATCGGCTTCAAAGTAATCCCCTCCCTCTAAATACTTATGTTTTCTATATTAATTGAAGTCTGGCAATAGAGAAATAGAGATTCTCACCCAACTACTACAAAATGTGAACAGTTTTTGGAAATGAAGTTGACAAAGGCGTGGCCTATCAAAGCAACGTTGAGTGCTAATCCTGAATCATAAGGAACGGAGTATTAAAAAGTTAGCACCTGTTGACTTCATTTGACTTCATGGGACTTTGGTGCACTTTCTAAGGTCAAAAGACCATTTCAGGGACACCGTTTTAACTCGATTAAAGAGATTCAAGCTGATATGAAAAAGGCCACAAAGCACAACAAGTGCAGAAATTCTTTCCACAATATTTGAATACCCTTTTTTGATATTTTTACTGGTTCCAAGAAAAGTTTCCAGAAAATATATGGAAATAATGGATTAGCAAAAAATAATTTTCAATATTCTCTCTCCTCAAGTAGTATTGATGGCACAAATGTAGATTTAACGCACAGCGGGAGACTCAATGTAAATGGAATGTAAACTTCTCGAGATTGTTTTAATGTCAACTTAGTTAGATAGAGTCACTAAGTAATACTTTATTTATCAATGTACGAATGTAAGTTTCTTAAGTCGTAAGGAGATCTTATGACATAATCATTATTATGTTATTCAATTATTTAGCCGACAGCAAAAAAGCAAATGATTTCATTATGCTTCCTTTCTCCTTCCATCCGTTACATAGATTGTTTTACATTGAAATTGAATTTCTATAATGTAAACATATAAACACAAGAAAGATCAATTAAAATTTAATAAAACGTAGTACCAGCACAAATTTAATTACCAGACGAAGATAAATAAATCCATTGTAGGTAAAGAACATTTCCCCCTTGCAAACTACATTTTCTGTCTACTGATGTACTGGTATATACACACGATACATAACAACAAACACTTGAGTTTTCCGGTCGACACACATATCTGCCTATATATACATAATTACTTACCTTACATTTCAACTTAAGACATACGCGTTGAGGTACATAAGCGTACACATATATCTTATAAATAAGAAATAGTTTTTTGTTGTCTTTCTTCTATATACGTATGTATATACTTGTACATAAAATAAGAAGTGATGATGGTAACTAAGGTGTAGGTGTTTGCCTAATTAAGTTCATTGGAGAAACTATGTTCACAATTGTTTTACTTTCTATGCGAGCGTTCAGTTATAATAGATAAGAAAAACAAGTGAAAACATTATAGTCGGGCTGGCCCGACTATTAAATACCCTACACCACGTTGTCTAACTCACAAACATTACACCCTTTTCTTATATGAACTTACGATTATGAAACCGTATATTAAAGACTACAGCCGTTTGCAAATTAAGGCTTATTTTCCGTGAGACTATGGTTCCCAAATTGAGGTACATGTTCGAAATGCTGCGCAGTTAATTTTTATATCAAATCACTATTGTGGGTCAACTTTCATCATAACATAATAAAACTTGGACTTTTCTGCCCTAAGATCGTAAAATTTTCGTGAAAATTCTTATACAGGCTAGGATCCGATGAATAGGTCGAGATAGTCCAAATTTGGTGCAGTTCATTTCTTTTATCTTAATTTACTAATATGAGCTGATTTTCATCATAAAGCATTGAAAATCAGTCCCTCCTGTCCTATTAACTTTAGATTTCGTTATATCAGAGCGGATTGAAAAGATTACCTGAGCCGGTGCAAACGCTTTGCAATGTCGAAATACGATTACTTAGCTACTCTTGTGAAGAAATTTTGAAAATTGCAATTTTCTTCATGTAGCACCCTTTCAAACTAGGGCGCTATATGGAGAGTGATCGAAAAAGTGGACTGATCGAAACTATTTTATATAGCGTTTGTGCTTGGGTGACAACATGTTAGTGCACCAAATTTCATCAAAACATCTCAAAAATATCCGATCTATAGCTTGAACACAAATATACATGAGCAGATATCTAAAGGACGGACAGTCTAATAAAAGGCGGGTCTGTTCTAAGCCCTTTTGCATGTGGCTTACGTCCGCACAATCTTAATATAGCCTGTACCACAAGTGGTGTAGGGTATAACAATTAAGAAAATTATATTCGATCGTGATCGAATCTTTTGTACTCATCACCGTTATCTTAAAATAAAACTAAGTTTTCATACTCTATACTATAGAGTGAGCGCAGCTGATTATTTTTATTTTCAAAATAAAAGTTTTTGTTGAATTGGTGCGTGGGTGTTGTAACCTTGTCCTTTGAAAAATCTTGGTCGCTTCCAAATTCCTTTGCAAATTTGTAGGCGATATCTCCAGTTTTGCGAAAACAATTGGGCAGATGGACAAGTGGACCAATGGCCACTCTTAGGTGCATTCAAAATTTGTAAATGGCCTACAATTTATATATAACACTTTATGGGGTTTTTCAAGCTTGTTGCTTCGCCTTATAAAGGTATTAAAAAAAAAAAATTAAATTCTTATGTATTATAATATTAGGTAGGCGTGGTCAATTTTTTTCATTTTTATAAAGGTATTACAGCATCAATATGGGCGCAAATGTTATATGCAATGAGCAAGTAACCAATTTTTTATTCCTTTCGAGAAACGAAGGTGTTCATAGCATACGTTGTACTGTGGAAGCGGCCTTCGGTCGATTTAGCTCATTTTCAATATCGATCTGCGCACAAGAAGTTCCAATGTTTCTGTACATTTTGAAGTCGTTAGCTTCATTTTTACGACTAGGAGAATGTTTACAATAGAAAGTACCGGGACGGACGGACGGACATCCTTAAATCGATTTAGAATTTGATGCTGATCAAGAGAATATATATTTTGTGGAGTGTCTATACCCTCATCCTTCGGTGATGGGCATAAAAATATTGAAAGATCTCTTTTTCTCAATTTTTTCTTAAACTTTTTTTATTTAAAATGGATTTTATTTGCGCACATAACATCTTGTATTACCGTTAACATTATGCAATATAACTTCTTAGACGAGTTTCGAGAAATTTTTAAAAAAATTGCAAATTGGAATTTCATCCTTGAAACTCACGTACGGGTATGGTGGAATTTGTTTAGTGTTGCTCGCTCGTTATATGACACCAAAGTTTATCTAAGAACGAATTTCTTTTCCTATATTTTGCTCAAAATTTTTATATAAATATTTTATTTTAAAGTTAATAATAATAAAGAAAAAATTTTAACAAACTAAAAAAAAAGGTAAAGAAATAACCATAACTACATCAGGTACATCCTAATCATGAAACCGGCGATGGATTGTTTGAGGCGATCAGTTCATGCAATGTTTACAAGGCATTGACAAATCCTTGTATGAAATTCCAGAAAAAAGAAAAGCTAACATACTTAAAACTATTTTAATTAGTTGAAGGCCGGCCTTTAGTTACGTTAAACCCGTCTCTTATATAGATCCGATAAACTTTCGACACAACTTAGAAAGAGGTCGAATGGTTTATAAATTTATATTCATTTCAATTCAATCACAGTTCTATTTTTTGACACCAGTGCCACTATTTTTGGCATAGCGAGATCGCCTCTAGTTCACATCTAGCGGCGTTTGCATAGACTCGTTAAATATTCCTAACAAGTTTCTAATGTAAGTCGTGCATAAATGTTAAGAATGTTTGTAAAATATTCTGTATGTTTTTTTGTAAATTATTTCACCTCAATGAAGCATGAGTGGTATGTTCATTTTGTCGAAACATTTGCAACGCTGAGGAAGAAACTTCAGCGACTTCAGAGATCAAATTCCGTTTTCGTCCGTCTCTCTGTCTCTCCACCTGTGCAATGTGTATTGTCTACCCCGTATCCCACTTCAAATTTGGCAGAAACATTGAAAATTCTTGCACGCAGGTTGGAAAATGGGCTAAATCGAACGAAGGACAAGGCCGCGGCACAACGTAAACTAAAAACTCGTCTGTTTTTGAAAAGAACTAAAAAATTGTTTATTTTTTTCGCTCATTACCCAAATTATAGCAGATAGCATATTCTATGGGCGATGTTGTAATACCTGTCCACGCCTATTCAATAGGAGAGTGCATCAAAATTTAATTTTTTTTTAACATCTTTGTAATGCGCATAAGTACACTTCAAACCCCGGTAAAATATATAAATCTTTGGCTAGCTTCAAATTTGGAATGCATTTAACCACGTTCTTCTCTTTGTCTGTCCATGTGTGTCTTTGCCCAACTGCATAGCATCTGTGGTAAACATTCTCAGGCTCGCAAACATGAAGACATCGTCCACAAAATTTGCAAAACAATTTTGAGGAGACCTAAGTTTTTCAAAGGACACGCCTAGAACGCTCCTACACCCATGCGACAATAAGCTGCTTATAACTCACACCACATAAATTTCCACTTTTATTTTGAAAATAGGAAAAATCAGCCGCGCCTACGCAATTTTCATATAAGATGAAAATTTGTTTCTTCTTCTTTTTGCGTTTTAGTGTCTCTTAGCATGAGATGATGGTTATAAGAGGATCTATCACTGCCAAATATAATTTTCTTACATGTTTAGCGTCGTGAAAACATTGGGGAATAATTCGCGGCTGGTGGTATATTTACAAGGAATTGATTTTCGCATATGGCAAACTTTTATTTCCTTCATTTATTTTATTTTTTTTTATTTTTTTAAATCATTTTTTCAACTTGAGAAAGTATATATAACCGTAGCCAAAGGCAGGCAGGAACTGCCGGTATCGGTAGTTGGGATAAAAACGTATTTTCCTTGATTGTGTATACGTCCCCGTTATATATTTCTATCAGAGTAAAGATTAGCTTTAACTAGATGCGCAAGACGGTAAGCTTTAGTTATAATAATAATAAACTCAAACGGATTTTTGTATCTTGACTGATTTAAATGTCCCTGTGGTCGAATAATACCAACTTGTGAATTTGTTGTACGGAATTCTATCAACAACATATGTGCGACATTTTTATTTTCTATCCCAAGTTTGATAATTTTTGTGTCGCTTACAAGCGGACGAATGGACGCAAATTATTTATATATTGATCAGGAACATGTACGAGAAAATGTTCTTAGAAGACCATTGCTAAGCATTGTAAACAAAATAAGAAACACAATATAAAATCAGTTTATATCCCATTTAGAGGAAGATGTGTTTAAATATCAAAACGATAATCGAACCACGTGAATAAAACTAAATTTGGAAAAGAGAAGAAAACTACTTTATAAAATTTATCGTTCAAAGAAAACTATTAGCTTAAAAAGAGAAATAAAAAAATAAAAACAAAATAAATCTGAAGAAGTTCGTGCAATTCTTGGAAACTCTGAAAAGAGAAGAAAAGTACAAAGAAAAGAAAAATTCTTTGCTTTTATAAAATTTTTTTCTTATATCGTTTTGACAGCATTAACACAATATGTGTGAATCTTAACTGTAAATATAAGAAAAGCGAAAACATTTCTTGCTATCGTGACTCTACCGAATGACAATTAAAATTGCTTTTTTATTAGTTTAAGTACATATTTATTGTTGTGTTGTGTTTTATTGTCATAAAATATAACGTATTACGTAAGTAGAGACCTAAGCGAAAGCATAAACACATACTCATATATAAATGTGGGCTTTAAGATTTAAAAAGAAAGAAACGATAAAACCATAGAGAGAACAGCAACATCAACTCTAACAGCAATACTAATACCAACACGAACACGAACACCAACCACCAACACGAACGCGAACGAACAACACCAACAAAAACAATATCACTAATGACATCTCTTATAATACTCAACTGCTACTTGTGCCTTGTTGTTTTTGTTGGCGTTGTGCGAACGTTTGTTATAAAAGAGTTGGTTGCTTTTTAACGACATTTTGTGGCATTGTTTTACTAGTGTTTCCTTGTCTAAGCAGAATAGAATATATAGGAATAATATATATATATATATATATATATATATATATATGTGTGTACAGACATTCATTCATTCGCTTATGTATGTGAGATATGTGTGTGTGTGTGTTTGTGTGTTTGTGTGTGTGTGTGTGTGTGTGTGTGTGTTTGTATGTATGCACTTGTAAACTTTTCTATATAACTACGTGAGTATACCTAAACTCTTCTAGAGTGTACAGAGTTATGCCATATGTATGCGAGAGAGGTGCATAGACTAAACTTGTTGTGCATAAACAAAAAAGTTATATCGTTAATAGATACTTTAGGTTTAGTGCACTTATTTTTGTTGTTTTTTTTTCAGTTATTTGATGTACCCGAGTATATGTATATACATACACATATACCTAGATAGTATGTTGGTTTCTAGGCTACCGTATATAGCCTTAAGCTTAAAAACGGAAGTCAGGAAGGAAGAAACTAAAAAGTGATGATGCAATTAAATTTTCGAAAATAATATTACGAACAAGAGTGCGAGTAGTACAAAATAGAAAATAATGTTCCCCGAAAACTACTTTTCACTAAAGGGCGAAGAGCGGAAAATTTTCTTTTATATTAAAAAGTAATTGCTTTTGATGAAATTATTTCTCTTTCATAATATACGAGTACTTTCCCGCTACTCTTTCTAAGTTTTTAAGGGTTTTCAGCATATACTTTGAGTTTATTTTTTTTTTTTTTTCATTTTCCCTACAGATCCTCAATGGAGGCACCGTTAATTTCTGTTACAATTATATCTGTTATTTTTAAATTACATGAAAAGAATTTTGTTTTTTTCTTCCTCTCCGTCCAACATAAAAGTTATTTTATAAATCATAAAGGGGGAGAATCTATATCCCTGCGAGAGTAAGGAAAAGGACAAAAAAAGGGAAAGATTTGTTGAGATATTGAGGAATGGTAGCTGCCCCTTCATTGGGCATTGCCGTTTTTCTGGATGGAGGCGTGGGTGTCATTGATTGCATGTTAAACTAGCTCCTGTTAGTTTAGGCCATTAACAGCAGCTACTTACATTAAACAGTGCAGAAATCTGCCAATCAGTACGCCATACCCGTTAAGTCTACGAGTAAGCAATCGAAGCACATAGAGACAGCTGTCAGTCGAGACAGGAAAGCGAAATATTTTGTCTCTCTGAATGTTGTTGCACACATTCCCACAAGGTGAATCCCTGGTGCAAGGTAATAATAAGTTTTTTCATCATTATGATTACATCATTTTTCAGTAGAAGCAAGTTAAGTTAAGTGAGCCATTTTCTGAATGTGTTGGGCTAAAGATGCCTTCACACGTTACCTGGCGCGTTAGCCTATTTTTTGATATAAGTGATCATTCAGGGAATTCCCTCTGACAGATACATGTCAGAAAGAAATGTGGGGAAGGAAACAATAGGATGAAGGTATGGTTGCAGCATAGTAGGTGCGTTTTCAAAACGGTAAATTGCCTTTTTGCAAGTGAGCAACGGTATGGTGCCATATAAGGCTCATAGTTAGTTAGGATATGATCCTCGAAAAATTTCGTAACTTTAATGTTTGGTTGTTTTCCTCAAAAGAAAAAACCGTTACTCGGTGTGTGTCCGAAGAACTTCGTTTTAGTCTCTACTTATTTTTCGCAGAGAGAAAGGAGAACTTTACCTTACGGCTTCCAAAGGATATATGAAAGTTTTCACCAGATTTGTACTTAGACTAGTTCCACGGAGTATATAATCTAGCTTATCGCTTTTCCAAAACTTAAAGAAACAAAGCGGGATAGATGGCTACTCGGTTTTCTCTACCTTCAGTCTTTGTGCATTCTTCAGGTTTACTCTCTTACTTTTGAAGGAATTTCATTTTTTTTTAATTTTATTTCTTTGATTATTTCTTTGGTTAGTTCGGCTTTCTCCCAAAGCAATAAATTCGCTTACTATATTTCATTAGTTTTCTCAAGTAGGTTCACTTCCAATTTTTTTTGTTTTTTTTTTTTTTTTTGTTTTATGGACTTTTTAAGTAGATGGACTTAGCGATGGCTTAAATGTTAAATGTTAAATGTATTTTCGCTTCCAATGCTCGGAGATTTTCGGCTAATAATTTTACGAAAAAAAACAAGAGCTGATAGTATATCACAACTTTTACGAATTTTGTTACGTGTATCGCGGTGATAGAAGCACTATTCCATTTACTGTGTAACAAGACGCTTATATCTACGTAGTATTATGTTATGGCAAGAATACTATAACTAACAAAACTATATTTTCGTTGCTTTCAGCTCGGAAATGCTTGTACTGGAGAAACAGGAAATTGAAGCAAGTGTAGCAAGAAATCATCAAATCATTCCTTCTAAACTGAACAAAATTTCATGCTTTTGCTTGTAAATAATTCTAAAAGTAAAAACGAAGAGGTATTAACGAAAAATTATTATTATATTATATACTGGAGATAGATAGAAAAGAAAATTAGAAAAGCGAATAATAGGCTTTGTATATTTGAATCCTTGTTAAGCTCTTTTATTAAGAAACTCATGCAATGGTGTTAATGCTTTGCATTCGAATAGCAAGAAGCAGACTTTTTCAACACTTGTAGATATTTTATATATGTATGTATATAGTTAATGTCATATTCTTGTTAGTTGGTTTTGTAGATAGTTCGCATTCATCATCAATTGGAACTTTTAAATATTGCTAGTTTCGCTTGCCTACTTTTATTTCCGTTTATATCAGAATAGGCGGTAAATAAGAGCTTTTTTCATAAGACGATGTAGTATTTATGATTGTTTATTGCTGGAGAAAAACATGCACTAAATGCTGCAAAATAATAAAATGTAAGCCATATTTTCGGACTGAAAAAATATCACATAATCGTGCACATTTCATAAAATTATCACAAATCATGTCACTTAAAATTTATGAATACGCGCCCTTCATAACTAATAATGGAAAGGTTTATTATAATCTTAGCATATTAATGATATTCATTCAATTCGGCCATCGTAGAATTCGTCTTCAATTTGTTCTAAACTGAAAGTTGATCTAACATAGTCTAACCAGTACATACCCTCTGTGTATTTACTTTTCTTTATCACTGGCTGCTTTTAGTTGCGAACTACTTCTCTTCAAGGTGAAAGAGCGGACATCTCGTAAAGAAAGAAGTCTTTCTGTTACCTATTAATTTTTAAGTAAGAAAAACTTTGTTTTAAGTCGCATTAAATTTTTTGCAATTGTCCTTGAGTTTTAGTTTGAATACGTAGCTATCTATGCCTTGTTAGAAAATTGTTTTTCATTTTTTTCTTCTCCTTTCTTTATTTTAAACACAATTTTCCAGTTTGTTGAGTATACAAAAGCTAAAGTTCAACAACAATTTTTATGTTTACTTTTTCGTTTATTTCCTTTCTATGGTCTTTCTGGGGCTTATCATTATTATTTATCTTTTTTCCGTTTCATATTTGCTTTGACCCAATTTTTAGTATAAACAGAATGCATGTCAAACTCTTATCAATTCAGACCTGCAGGCAATTCCATACAAAGATATTGCATGCATATGATGTTCACATATCCCTCTCTCTCTCTCTCTCTCTCTCTCTCTCACTCTCTCTCTCTCTCTCTCTCTCTCTCTACCTCTCTCTCTCTCTCTCTCTCTCTACATCTCTCTTTGCCTTTTGTTATTAATAATGAATCAATAAATCAATAGAAACATATTTTTGCTAATCTTTAATAATATCAGAGGGAATTCAGAATTTAGAATTGAAGAATTTATTAAAATTAGTAAACAATTTCTTCTGTTTATCTTTACCTTTTAACCACATGTCGAGTACGCAAATAAAAAATTTCTCTTCTGCTATGCTATAGAGTATCTATAGAATTCTAATATAAATCTTTTTTGCATAGCACGTCAATCCTAATCCAATAAATTTCAACTTAACAGAAGGTTTCTCATAAAAAAATATGCATATGTACATATATATGCATATATAAAAAAAAGGAAAATGGAAGAAATAAAAGGAAATGCACAACACCCACCTATACATAAGTTTCCACTTAGATGGTCTCAGGAGTAGAAATATTTGACTGGCGTTGAACGTGTAATGCGTCACTCAACATCCATGAATACATACATACCTATGCAACTGTTAACAGAACAAACCTGTCATTATTATTTTTTCTCAATTCCTTTAAAAAGGAAAATATATTAGATAAGGAAAAATGAAAACCCTTTACTAGAAATGTTGCATTGTAAGCAAACGTGTCTTAGAAAGAAAAAAAAAAAATCCATTTTCAAGGCGAATGAAAAGACATTCTTGAACAAAGTTGACGCACAACCAAGTAAAGTTTTCCTTAAATTGTTTCCTAACGCTTAACTACCGTCTTATCTCGTTAGGTTTGCCTTCTTAGAGAGTCAATCATCGTCCTTCCAATAACAGCAAAGCATCCGAAAACTTCTCTCTCTACTAAGTTTTTTATTATTCTTCACGTATTAACCGGAAATAATCCAACATTATATTGGGTTTCTCAATAATGGCGAAACAATGTCTTTAAAAAAAAAGTTATGAAATGTAGTTGGTGAGGACAAGTTGTACATAGGCGCTAGATAAATGCGTCCACCTGCTTGCCTGATTGCTTGTGGAAGAACGATCCTGACGAATGCTGTTTTTGAACATTTTATACACGAGGTCTAGTCGTCAACCATAATCCTTTCAATTTTCGTTTGGAATGCATGAACGAATAGAATTTGGTTTTAATGCTGTAGCGAAATCTAATATGGAAGAGAATGAATGGAAAGAAGTAATCTAAAGGCGTGACATCGATACTTATAGTCCGTAGATTCATCTTGTTGTCTCGATGAAAAGCTTTAAATTCAAACTTGAAAAAATTCATTAACGCATACGTACAGCCTCGTCCATCCACGTTAACGGATTTTGCATGGTCGTCTTCAAATAAACGAGGAACGATGATGTCAATGGATTAAATGGATTGACTTTTGCACACATACCAAGAGCGATCACTTTGCGTATTCACTCATTGAGATGAAATTGAGCTTTATCTCAAAAGATGATTAATGATAATTAATACCAATAATAATGAAGCAAAATGTAAGTATCTGCTGCTACTGCTAGGGAACGCCAACAAGCACTGACATGACGGAGGCCAAAACGGCCATAGAATGGTAAAGTCACGATATAGTACGTTTCGCGACGTGATGACGTACGCCCTTCAATCTCCCATAAAAAGTTAGCAGCACTGAACTGCTTATCACTTTTTCTGTATTCATCAGGCATTTCCGTACCTGCTTATGACTCATTACCCGTTTAAAGAAAATGCCGATCTATTTTTCTATATCGCCGAATAGATCCTCGGCAAAAAGTTCTTATTTTGCCCACAAGCTAAGAAAGATATTAGTTCGAAAAAATGTTCAAGGTCACTTCTTTTTCTTTTTAAATAAATTTCTAATCTCCCTACGAAATCAAAAAACAAACTTTCGATGAGACCGACGTAAGTGGATCAAATGAATCAAATTCCCTTTGTTCGCCATTTCAAGGCCTGCAAAACGGTTGAACGTAGTCAGAAAGACACAACCCATGCACGAGTATGTAACTTTGATTCATATAAGTTAACTGGTAAAAGTAATTTCCTGGCAATAGCTGAAATGATGGAAAATTTACAAATCCTTGCTTGTTTAATATACACTTGCAACTATTTACTAAAGTGCAGTCCATCTGTCCCATGGAAAAATTCTCTTAGTTATTCTTCTGACAAGCCTGAGAAAAAAGTTAGCTAAAAGTTTAGCGTTAATTGGTTCTGTAAGCCTTTGTTTACCATAGCCTTAGCAGCTATTCCTTATCCAATATTCGTATCGTTCTTTTCCCCACTACGGGTTTAATGTTAAACGTTATGCTGAGTGTACTTTAAGAAAATAGTACAACAACAAGTTAACAAACTTAACAAACTTTCCCTTTCTCTCCTCAATTACGCATGTAATTTCGTCAGGTTGGAAGTATTCTTCTTCTTCCTTTTCCTTTTTTTTTTTTTGTTTGTAAGTAGGTCTTCCTAGAATTTTTTTTTTCCTTTTTTTATTAACGTCATATCTCAAATATAGAAAAAAATTATATTACGTTTTTATTTTATTTCACTTTTTTTTTTCTGATACATTTTTGATTATATATTAACAAAGCGAAAAATACTTAAAGAGAGAAATTCATGAAAGAAATGTGAAAGAAGGAATAGGGAAATTTAAAATATTATATATAAAATGGTTGGAACGAAGACAACGATTTACTGGATATATCTTTTGATAAAACCAAGCAATTTACCGATAATTTAACCTCTCGAACACTGCTTGAGAAATTTTTTCTGCGTTCGCAACATCCTATCGGGCTTTTGCCTGCTCGCCCGAGGCTCGTAAGATTACCACACGAAGGGCGATAGAAAAGGGAACTGAACACCGAAATCGCTTCAGTCACGGAGCCTCGGTCTGTAACTAATTATTCACCTTTTACGTAAAAGTAGGCAAACATCGATTAACTACGTATTGAAAACTATTACCTATGAAAATGACGGCGTTGTTGTTGTGAAAGACAGGAGCAAAGGGGAAAACTACTCGTCTGAATCAATGAAAAGTCATACTGCATTTTCTTTACAGCTGTAGGAAGCTTTTTGTCAAATACATATTCAAAGCAACTTATAATTAGTCGCATGAAGTAAAGCTGAATAAGAATGGAAATTTCCGTTTTTAGGAGCCTCATTTGGTCATTTTGTTCACTTAATTTAAAAGGAAGAATTGGAGTTTTGATAGAAACAATTTGGGATTTCTTGAACCTTCGTCTGTCTTTGGAATCTAGAAAATCTTTAAATAAAAGTTTAAATAATACTTTTTCAATCATCCGCATCAGTCGAAGCACGTCGACAGGAGGAACGCAAAAACCTTAAGAGAGTTTCCGAAGAATCGCTCTAGAGCAGGATTTGGCAAAGTCTGGCTTATCATGACATCAACTCCGATCCGGGCCGTTTAAAATTTCAAATAATCCAATTTGCTCGTACAGAGCAATGCTGCAAACGGATTCTATCTCTTCACAATCGGACTTTTTTTCGGTTCTCGCAGTGATATGAAAATTTATATTGACCTATTGACAAAAAAAAGGTGCCCGCCTCTGCTCTAGACTTTATCTCTTTAACTCTATCAAAAGCATGGCTAAGCAAGTTTAAAAGTTACAGCCGGCAAGATCTACAATTAGGTGTCCTGCGCTAATTTCAATATGTACACTAAGAACTAAAGTTCATTGCCATACAAAGGCCTGCTTTTCGTGAGGACCTTATTTAAATTCAATCTCAGTATAGTACATTTTTGTATCAAAATGCTTTGCCATAGAAAGGATTATTTTTTGTAAGAACCTTTACAATGGAGGGAAAGTAAAAATTATCGAATCGTCTTTAAATTTACGGCATCCCTTTGATATTCGAAATTACAAGTTTTCAGGTGGTTTTTTCAAGAAATGTTACAAATAATACATTTCTAATCATTTGAAAGATATTTTGATTTGAACGAGAATCGTTAAAATGTTTCGATCCATTTCGAGAGCGTTCACGCCGGGACCAAAGCAACTTTAGAAAATTTCAAACAATTATCTCGAAAATAGCGACCAATAGGTTGAATACAAAAGTACATGAACAGACATCGAGCATCACATAATATATTTAGAGAAATGCGAGGTAAACCTCATTGTTTCAGAATATCTTACCTATATATGGAATTCATTTTAAGGAGGATATACCTTTTTGTTGTTGTTTCACTTATCCTAAGTCTACTCGAGACAGCGTAAGTTGTCTGTTACATGCCAATGAGGAAAATGATTCAATTGATTACCATATTTAGTTACAAGACTTAATTGTCGGATCAGACGACAAGTCTCTGCAATTTGCTTAACTTTCCAAACAAAAAAAAGAAAATGCATAAACATTGTAACAAAACTACATATCACAAATTAAGACTGTTACGAACATTTGTAATTTACGGCATTCTGTTAAAGCCAAAAATTTACTCTGAAACCTTTTAAAAGGAGTAAAAGTTCAAAGAGTTTCATTCAATAATTTTCTTTGGAAATAATTTCTCAATCATTTCTATTTTATTTCACATTCGCAGTACTCTACACCAGTTGTGATGACAGGCTATTGTGTATCAGATTTGTATGGATGTTCGCTACACCCAAAAGGTTTTGAGATATGTCCAACTTCTGATTTAAAATCAATTTGTAAATCGATTTAAGCTTACGGCTGTTTACATACAATATTCGCTAAACTTATCTGTGTCTCAATAAGCTGCACATTTTGATGAGTTTTCGTGCATCGACAAGGTCTTGGCCCAAAATGCATTAGTTTGAATGGTTTTTCCATATACCATTCCTTATAAAATGTCTGCCTGCCTGTCTCTCTGTTATTTTTGTTACTATGTTTGCGTCTTGGGCCGCAAGACCGAAAAGTATTTGGAAGAAATTCCTTGGTCCAATGATGAAACGCTTCATTCAAAAGCCATCCTTACCCGACTATAATATTTTTACGTAATTTTATGTATTATATGTATGTACCCGACTATAATATTTTTACCTAATTTTATGTGTTTGTTTATTTTTGTTTTTTTATTCATTTGAAAAAAAAAAATCAAATTTATTTTCTACAAAATCCATTTGCTATAATCCCCTAAAGGAGTGTTTTTCTGTTATCCTTTAGCAGAAAGAATTTTCTATAAAATTGTTTTCTTCTTCTTCATCTTATTCTCTCTCTCTCTCTCTCTCATTTTCTCTTCTCACTCGCATTTATTCGAAATAAATAAAGAGTATTACTTAATTCCCTCAATGTCACTGATAACACAAGTCAAGAAGCATTCGCTGAATTAGTTGTCAGTTGGCTTTAGGAGAAAAAAGGAATGAATTGTATGTTCGAATAAAAAGTAAGCGATAAAAAATTGAAATTATTTTTGCCTTGAATAAATACAAATATGCAAAGAAAATTCTATTCACAAAGCAATCGCGTAAATTTTCCACGGACAGATCCGAAATTTCCGTAAAAGAAAAAAAAATTCTATACTTGAACAGTAACCACAATAAGCGCATCTGATTGAAATTTGTCTTGAGGCGGTTTCCCCGGTAAAAGGGGAAATGATGACAGAAGCTGACGTTTTTCCTTCAAGATATTGCGCTATATTCAGGGTCAGTCACGCAAAGAGTTGTTTATTCTTCAATTAAACTCGTTTAACGACTCTGAAAAAAAATTATATAAATTCATGGAATAATAAATATTTAGTTATACAATCCCTTTACAAATTAAAAATCGTTTACAATATCAAATATGTTAAATATTCAAACCCTCAAAAAAGGATTTTTTTTTGAAAGAGAAGCAAATGAATGGAATGATGCCTCGGAACTAAGATAAGACTTCAATTTGAGCCGCGCAATTCGGCCTAACTATCGACCGAATCGGAAGTGCTTCCAGTGCTTTTGCAGTTGTTACATACATGATGCATTTGGTCCATTAGTTATTTAAGGTTCGTTAGGAGGTGAAACTATTAACAGAAGGCAACAAGTGTAGCTGAGGAGATCTTCCCGAACACATGTTTTTCTAATTCAATCCCATTATTATGGAGACTGGCATGAGACCGATATCAATGGAACGGAGAAACATCGGAACGACTGTCACCATAATTTGATAAAAGACATTCGAGAAATAGCATTGATCACTCAAAGGCGAGGTTAACGCGTAAAGTGAAATTAGCGGAAACCTTATGGTGCGAACTGGTGCGAGGTATGGCTACCGGGCAGGACTGGCACAATTGGGTCGCACAATTTAGCTTATAGAACGTGTACGTGAAAAAACCCTTCCTTAACTGCCGAAAGTAGACTTTTGTAAAATTTCGTGGTAGGTGCGTTTAACCTGAAACCTCGTTAAACTACGAGTTGTAAGATGGATCTTGACTCGTCGGTGGGGGCAAGGTCGCCATCAGATGGCTCACTTCTACTTTCCCGTTCTAGCAGCCCAGGAATAATGGGACCTTTATCGATGTGGACTGTATTGTTCACCAAGAGAGAGAGAGAAGGGGATAGCTCACATTGATATTCCCATTAAGGCAGCTCCGGAATAATCGATGGGCACTGGAGAGTGATGTCTACCGCGTCCTATTTAAATTCTGCACTTAATATTGAAGAAAATTCCGAAGCTGTAGAGGGTCCCCTTGGCAGTGGCAGGTTATTTTATATCATTTGCTTGTAACTTGAGTTTCGTCTTCAAGTCGCCGCTTATTTGCCATTATATCACCATTGAAGAGGAAATAATACCCATTCGTTTATTTACTTATTAGGGGGAAAAATCAGTTTCGTCTTCGTTCCCAAAATTTATGGGACTTCCCTTAGTTGATCTCCGAACTTTACATTCTCTATAGTGTAGTAATAGCAAAAAATAATTTTTACGAGAATGTTTTTTATTTTCGAAGGCGTCAATCTATTTTTATTTCTCCTTTTTATGTTAATATAAATTTCATACAAAAGTTTTATTTTTATTTAAGACTAAAGTGAATTTAAATCCTTTTTCAAATAAATTGAACTGAATGCAGTCAAATCAATCTGCCGTACGCGTTCGTGTTCGATATCCATGTCAAGTAACTTTGATGGACATGCAACATAAACACAACGACAATGCAATATATAAAAAAATTATATATGTCCTTGATCTAAAAAACTTAAATATTTATATAAATATTTTTTCTATTTTTTTTTTTTTTTTCTTCTCTGTATCATAATAGTTAAGTTAAGCTATCGATTTTATGCAAGAGCAACATAAAAAAATTTATTGCAAAATTTTTGCTTTAAAAGCGTAAAAGGGAAAAAGTTTTATTTAAACAGAACTTTGAGGAATTTTGCATAATGTTCTTATTAATATGAAAATAAACTTTTTTTATTTTTTAAACAAAACTTTGAATTCATTATGAAGTAAATCAAGAACCTTTTAATAGTTAGATAGATAGAAAATATTAAAAAATAAACAAAGCACAAAAAAAAAACGGATAAATTCATATCATGGTAAACAGTTGAGAGTTGAACGAGAAAAAGTAAAAAAACAAAAAAAAAAACTGTTAATTTATTTCATTTTTTATTTTGTTTATGCAGCTCGCTTACTACACAGCTGCTAGTTTAACAATAAATTATTCAAAGAATTAATCGCTCTTTAGATAGAAAACAAATATTATTAATGAAGAAAAATAATCTAATATGAAGAGCGAGAGAGAAAAATTACAGGTGAGCGTGTTCAATGGCCTCAGCTATTCCGATGGTTAACTAGTCGCTTATACAAAACATCACTCATGTAAATTTTAGTATAAAAACAAATTGAATTTTTGATCCTCTAGCTGCTAACGTTATAAATATAATTCGTCGTTTTCGTCCTTGTTCTTTCAAACACTCATCCCCGTTGCCCTTTTTGCAAGACGGCACAAATGTCGTCCTACGAAATCCATCACAAATAACAAAACGCCAGCACTTTAATATAAATCGATCCTCAGAAATCGAATCTTAATTTCTCCCACTTAAGCACTTTAACAAAAATCGAATCTTAATTTCTCTCAAATAAGCATTTTAACAGAAGTCGAATCTTAATTTCTCTGACCTGAGCACTTCACTAGAAATCGTACCTTAATTTCCTTCGCTTGAGCACTTTAACAGAAATCCAATCTTAATTTCTCTCACTTGAGCACTTTAACAGAAATCGAATCTTAATTTCTCTCACTTAAGCATTTTAACAGAAATCGAATCTTAATTTCTCTCACTTGAGCACTTTAACATAAATTGAATCTTAATTTGTCTCACTT